>NC_041221.1:87028529-87029618 GCF_002837175.3 Physeter macrocephalus | reverse complement strand
TGATAATATACATAGAGAATCCTAAAGATGCTATCAGAAAACTACTAGAGCTAATCAATGAATTTGGTAAAGTTGCAGGATACAAAATTAGTGCACAGAAATCTCTTGCATTCCTATACATTAACAACAAAAGATCAGGAAGAGAAATTAAGGAAACAATCTCATTCATCACTGCAACAAAAAGAATAAAATACCTAAGAATAAACCTGCCTAAGGAGGTAAAAGACCCGTACACAGAAAATTATAAGACACTGATGAAAAAATCAAAGATGACACAAACAGATGCACAAAAACAGAAATATAGGTCAATAGGACAGGATAGAAATTCCAGAGATAAACCCACAGACATATGGGCAGCTTATCTTTGATAAAGGAGGGAAGAATATACAACAGAGAAAAGACAGCCTCTTCAATAAGTGGTGCTGAGAAAACTGCACAGCTACATGTAAAAGAATGAAATTAGAAAACTCCCTAACACCATACAGAAAAATAAACTCAAATTGGATTAAAGACCTCAATGTAAGGCCAGACACTATCAAACTCTTAGAGGAAAACATAGGCAGAACACTCTATGACATAAATCACAGAAAGATCCTTTTTGACCCATCTCCTAGAGAAATGGAAATAAAAACACAAATAAACAAATGGGACCTAATGAAACTTAAAAGCTTTTGCACAGCAAAGGAAACCATAAACAAGATGAAAAGACAACCCTCAAAATGGGAGAAAATATTTGCAAATGAAGCAACTGACAAAGGATTAATCTCCAAAGTATACAAGCAGCTTATTCAGCTCAATATCACAAAAACAAATAACCCAATCCACAAATGGGCAGAAGACCTAAATAGACATTTCTCCAAAGAAGATATACAGATTTCCAACAAACACATGAAAGGATGCTCAACATCGCTAATCATTAGAGAAATGTAAATCAAAACCACAATGAAGGATCACCTCACACCAGTCAGAATGGCCATCATCAAGAAATCTATGAATAAATGCTGGAGAGGGTGTGGAGAAAAGGGAACCCTCTTGCACTGCTGGTGGGAATGTAAATTGATACAGCCACTATGGAGAACAGTATGGAGG
>NC_041221.1:87012935-87028427 GCF_002837175.3 Physeter macrocephalus | reverse complement strand
ACTACAATGAGGTATCACGTCACACCAGTTAGAATGGGCATCATCAGAAAATCTACAAACAACAAATGCTGGAGAGGGTGTGGACAAAAGGGAATCCTCTTGCACTGTTGGTGGGAATGTAAATTAATACAGCCATTATGGAGAACAGTATGGAGGTTCCTTAAAAATCTAAAAATAGAAGTACCATATGACCCAGCAATCCCAGTGCTGGGCATATACCCTGAGAAAACCATAATTCAAAAAGAGACATGTACCACAATGTTTATTGTAACTCTATTTACAACATGCAGAACATGGAAGCAACCTAAGTGTTCATCGACAGACGAATGGATAAAGAAGATGTGGCACATATATACAATGGAATATTACTTGGCCATAAAAAGAAACAAAATTGAGTTATTTGTAGTGAGGTGGATGGACCCAGAGTCTGTCATACAGAGTGAAGTAAGTTAGAAAGAGAAAAACAAATACCGTATGCTAACACATATATATGGAATAAAAAAAAAAAGGTTATGAAGAACCTAGGGGCAGGACAGGAATAAAGATGCAGACAACAAGAATGGCTTGAGGACATGGGGAGGGGGAAGGGTAAACTGGGATGAAGTGAGAGAGTGGCACGGACTTATATGTACTACCAAATATAAAACAGATAGCTATTGGGAAGCAGCCACATAGCACAGGGAGATCACCTCTGTGCTTTGTGACCACCTAGAGGGGTGGGATAGGGAGGGTGGGAGGGAGACGCAAGAAGGAGGCCATATGGGGATATATGTATACATACAGCTGGTTCACTTTGTTATAAAGCAGAAACTAACACATCATTGTAAAGCAATTATAATCCGATAAAGATGTTAAAAAAAAAAAAGAATATCCCTGGGTCCATGCTATGGACTAAATTGTTTCCCCTCTGCCAAAATCATATGCCCAAGCCCTTACCTTAATATGACTGTATTTAGAGATAGGGCTTTTAGGAGGTAACCAATGTTAAAAAAATTCATAAGGCTGGGATGCTACTTTAAAAGGATCAGTGGCCTTATAGAAAAGGAACAAAAATCTCTCTCTCTCTCTCTCTCTCCTCCAGCGCACACACTGAGGAAAGGCCACATGAGGTTATAGCAAGAAGGTGGCCATCTGCAAGTCAGGAAGGGAGACCTTACCAGAACCTGACCATACTGGCACCCTGATCTTGAACTTCCAGCCTCAAGAACTGTGAATAAATAAATTTCTGTTGGTTAAGTCAGTCTACGGTACTTTGTTATGGCAGTCTGAACAGACTAAGACCATCTGTTTTGTCCATAAACCTATATTTGATTATTAAGAATGCAAATTAGAATATTTTTCTCTGCCTCCTTCAACTCCAATTTAAGGCCCAGAAAGGTGATATCAACACAGAGATAGAAATATTTTTTGGCTTGGAGAATTGATAGCAACTTAGCTACTAGGAAGCTGTTGTTGTGAACACCAGAGAATGAAAGCCATGAGGTGGAAAGGACAACAAGTTCCTTTTGTTTGAGCAACTCAAGGGCAACAAATCTGGGGGCAGGGCAGTTGGAGACATTTATGAACATGGGGGTAGCATAGTAAAGTGATTAAAAGCCTGGCTCCAGACTCAAAACCTAGACCATTACTTGTTTCTATGTGTAAATGGACATGCCACTTAATCTTTCTTTGCTTCAGTTCCTCGTCTTTGAGATGGAGAAAACAGTAAAAATACTTATATCATAGAGTTGTTGTAAAGAATACATTTTATGAAATGTGTAAAGGATTTAGAAAAATGACATGCATAGTAAATGCTCAATAAATATTACCCCTTGGGTTCATTGTAAGTTTCCAGTAGTCTCCAAATGAATGGCATTCTCCTCTGTCCAGTTGTCAAAACCCTCGACTACCCCTTGGGCCTTGTACCCATATTTGATTCATTACTCTGTCTTGTCAATTTTATCTTCTAAATATTCAATTAATCCACTTCCCTCCATCTTCACCATAGAAGGTTAGTTTTCTCTGGGAAATAAAGTACTTTTCCTAGCCTCCCAGAGAGAGAAGAGTGACTAAAAATGTTTACAATGGACTTAGATTTCCACCAGTTACTTACAGCAATAACTTCCTGATTCACCTAGCTTTGCCCTCCCCTCCCAGTCATGGGTGCTCCACACCTGAGGAAGAGCAGAGTTTTCACAAGGCAAATCTGATCATATTACTCTTCTCTCCACATCACTCCTCAGGTTTAAAACCCGCCAAAGATTTCTCATTGCATTTCAAATGAAAATCAAGTCTGACTTCCATCAACCTCTCCTTTCCGCTTCAATTATTTTCCCCTTCACTCCTATCCCAGCCATTTAGGTTTTCTTTTATGCTCAGATGTGCTAGGTTCCCTCTGACAACAGGATCATTGCAAACCATCTCCCCTCTGTCCTTAATGCTCCCCTGAGGCTCCCCCCACCACACTTACCTGGTTAACTCCAGTTGACTCATCATAACTCAGCTCAAGCATCCCTTCCTAAAGAACACCTGTCTTGACTGCAACCCTTCTGTTTTCCCAAATCTAGGAACTTTTTGCTCAATTTCTGTTCGCAGATTGTAAGCTACATGAAAGGCCATGTCTACTTTTGCTCACCATCATACCTCTAGTGCCTAGCAGACTGTTTGTTTCATATACAATACTCAATAAAATGTTTGTTGAATGAATGAACTGATGAAGGATTGACCAGTGGAAAAACGTTCCATTCATTTTGCTGTTCGATGTTGTCTTTACTCTGACTCTGACACAATGCTTTAATTGTTCCCTCAGGCCAATATGGCCTGGAAACATGAGTTATGAGCGCTATCATTTTTCCCAAGTCATATTAAATTATCCACCTCTTTAATATATTCAAACCTACATTATCTAAAAATTATCTTACAAACTTTATCTGAATGCCTGAATGCAAGGAAATACCACTGACCCTTCAATAACAGGGGGTTGAACTGCACAGGTCCACTCATATGCAACTTTTCTTCAATAAATACTTACTACAGTACTACACCATCTGCGATTGGTTCAATCTGCAGATGCAGAACAGCAGATACAGGAGGAACCTCAGATATGGGGGAACTGAGGGCCAAATATAAATTATACTTGGATTTTTGGGCAGGGAGTTAGCACCCCCTAATCCCTGTGATGTTCAAGGTTCAACTGTATATTCAAACAGCCTCCTTAGGATATAAAACTCAGTTGCACTCTCTCTACATGGAGTCTTAGACTCATATGAGTCCTTAATTAAGACTCAGCTTCGTATGCAGGATTCCTGGAGCTACAAGCATTTCATTCATCTAAAAAGTGCCAACACCAATCTTTGAAGAGTTCAGAAAATAAAATTTGCAACTGGAAATGGTTTTGATTGGTATGCACCTTTTCTTCCCTTGTAGCTCTGAGAAGAAGGAAATGTGTTATTTACTGAGTGGCACTTAGAAAAACATTTGTTAAGCAGAAAATATATTATTTTACCCTATAAGGTATTACAGTATGAACAAAGCTCATTTTCATATGTAGAAGTGGAGACTTAGAAATTATTTTGAACAGATTGTCTCAGCTGGTAATAGTAAAACTGAGTTTCAAAATTCTGGGCCTTTTTACTTTAAGGTTCATATTCCTAGTGTGCGATACTCTCTGCCTTCAGGGTGGCCATGAGCTTGTCTGCTGCCCACCTGGCCAGGAGGTAGTCAATGCTCTGAAAGATGGTGGCTTAGGTGCTATAAAAGTTCTTTCCTTCTCTCTGCCCTCCCTCTCTCCCTCCTTCCCTCCCTCCCTCCTTTCCTATTTTATCCTTCCTAGAGGAATTGCTTGAGTTGTTTAAGGGAAATTTTCTCTTTCTTTCCCATCATTTGTTTTTTCTTGTATTTTTAAATATGTTATCCAGTTATATGACATTGAGAGATTCTCAGGAATTAAGTGGATTTAATTCTTCACGCTTTAAAAAAACTCCGCTAATATTCCAATTCTTTAATATTGAAATCATTTTCTACCTCTTCCCACTCCAAAACCCTGAATAAAAGTTGCATGTGTGGGTACTTTAATCCTCCACACATGAACCCTTCCCATTATTGATTTATTGAATTTTATTCCTGGAGTAAGATAGGAATGCGTTACAATTTGGGTAAATAATGATTGCATTGTTTCCTCCTCATATAATTTACTGAAGATTGGCACATCTTAGAGTAAATTGCAAAGAGCAGAATTGGATTGAAGTGAATTGCAGCTGTTACTCTTCTGTGTGCAGACAACTTCCAAATGACAGTCTAAAATAGTTTTCCAACAGCGTTGTGTGAACTGGCCTGCAATTTTTCTCATTGCCCTGGGATGTGATTGAGCTCAGCTAGGAGGCTTAAATTCAATAGAATGACTTTTAGAACAGCTTAGTGTTATTTTAATTGTATTAAAAACAATTATTCTTAAGGTATAGAAAATTACCTGAAGTTTGGTATGTACATATGCATATATGACATTGATTTTCTAAACTCTGTAATTTTTTTAAATAAATTTATTTCTAAACTCTGTAATGTTTATTTCACATTGTGTCAGTTTCACATGTCTTCTGGGATCCCTCTGACATAGAATCTGTTGGCTTTCCAAGCACTGATATTCATATCAAATTTTAAATCTGACTTGAAACATTTTATCTTGTCTTACTGATTATCTTTACATCAATACTAACCATGGTTATACACTGAGATACAATTCAGTTTGTTTATGGCTGTGCCAATAGCTCTATCTATATGTATACAAATGGACATCCCTAAATTCAGTTTGTTTTTGAAAGTCTAATTTAGTTGAACTGACAAATGGGTTGAACTATTCTCATTATGTTTATGGGTGTGTAGGCAGTGGGAAGTGGGGAGAAATAATGATCTTAGTGATCATTATGAATTGCATGGTTGACACGAAGTTTCACTAATTTTACAAGTGTTAACTGAGAGCTTAGTGGACCCCAATTATTATATTATAGCAGGCTATGGGATCTAAGAGATGAACATTCTTTGTCCCACTCTGAGCACTTAGTTTCTTAAGGAGATATCCATGCAAATAAAAAGAACCCAGTATGATGGCTGCTATAATAAATGTCTGTGCAAAATAATCAGGAAATAGGAAAAGGATTACCTAATTTGGGGCCTTTAAGTTTTCCTACCTTTTCACTTTTATAAAAAATATTTCAGTAACATGCTTTGCATAAAAACACTCCTCTATATTTTAGCCTATTTTCTTAGAATAAATTCTTAAAAAATGGAATTACTGGGACAAAAGGCATAAGAAATTTTAAAGTCCTTGATTGATATTGCAAATTGCTTTTTTGACGGTGTGCTCAGTTTAGATTTTCACAAACAGTTTATGAGAGTGCCCATTTCACTGTGCTACTATCAAGGAAGTAGACTATTGTCTTTAAAATTAATCTCTTAGTGTTTCCTTCAGTGGAGACAACCACTGAAACACATTTCTTGTATTTCTTTCCAGAGACACACTTTATGTATTTATGATATTTTTGATATATGGAAATAATTTAGTTTCATAAAGACAAATTCATTATATAGTCAAATCTGCTAATATTTTTTTCATTGTTTTTTCCCCTTTTGCTTTCAAGATATGCACTTTTTATTTTCCTCTATCCTTTATCATTGATTGACTGGTTAATATGATCATTTTGGTCAAAGAAGAATCATGCTTGTCTTGAAAACTGGCAGAAGAGAACTTTGTAGCATGTGTGCTTTGGCCAGATCCATTTTACTCTTCTCAAGGGAACCTGAAAGGTGACCCCCACACAATGCAAACCTTGGGTTTTGCCAACAAGTAGAAACCATCAGCTTGATCTCTGGGAGGGTAGTGCAACAGAAACAATGTCTGGCTATTGCTGAGAGGGTTGGAAAGTGGTGACGATTCTACCCATTGCCATTAGGAAATATAGCATTTCCAGGATAGGAAATGTGTCTACACAGAGGGAGGAGAGTGCATAAATCAGAATTAAGCATACTGGTGGTAGCAAGTTAGGTAAGAATAGATGACTATAAAGTTTCAGGGTTCTTTATTTGAATTGTACCAATTAATGACCCCGACTTAGCAAAGAAGGCAAGCTCTCTCAAATGCCCTCCTTATACTAAATTCCGCAGTGACATTATCTTCTACCATATACAGGATTGCATCCATAGAAACTTGCCACACTGGAGAAGGCTTGTTTTCTCTTTGTTTATTTTTCTTAAAACATTCTTTCAAGTTATTTTTGTTATTTTGACACTCAGCTACTTAAAAGTAGAATCCTAAACAAAATCATTTAGTGCCAATGTATATGATGACAGGATTTGGATAAAATGAATAAAATAGTTTTTACCCAAATGTGCTATAAAACAGCATAATGATGTATTACAGAGGTGTTAAAAAAATTACAACTCTTCAAAAAATCCTGCCCTAAAGATCAGATAGTCTAAATTTTTAAAGATAAGCTTAGTGGAAACAGTTTATGTTTTATTAAAATAGATTTTTTTCTCAGAAAAAATCTAAACTTTTCCTAGTGCAAACCTGGCAAAATACAGAACAGGTTTCTCTAATAAATATAAATTTGATTTTTTAAATTTATGTGATCCGTGACTTGGGTTTGTCATGTTCTTCCCTCCCTTGTAATGAAACAGGAATGAGGACCCATTAAGTTTTCTCTCTGGTTAACAGGTGTTTTCTTTGGGCAACTGGATGAAGGGCATAAAGGGAAAGAGGTTTTCCCTCTGGAATAATCATTTTGAGAGACTTTGATGAAGAGTAGGGATAAAACCTGGAGAGCAAACTATAACCTACTGGAAGCAGCTATTAAAGAAAATGTAGGGTGTGTGTGAGATGGGTTCATGCTTTTCCAAGCTGATTATAGTCATAAAGGGGGAAAGGGCTGAAGGAGAATAGTAAATGGTAGGACACCAAGTATGTTCTTCTACCAGTAAGGGGTAACACATAAGAAATAGTCACATATTCATTGAAATAATTCTGGGCATTGGAACAAAAACTGGTTTCTTTCTTTAAAAATGTACAGAATAAAGAAGTTTATCTTTGAAAGTTTTGATAAGAGTCATGAGTTGTAGGTAAGGTGGTTTGAAGGAAGATGTAATTTTCCAATTTCCTTTCCTGCTACTCTCCCTGAACTCCTCTTCAGACACAAGGGCTTAGTTGTGGTTTCAAACATGCCAAGAAAGCTCCATCTTGGGGCTTTGGCTTTCGGGACAGTTGTCCCCCGGTGTCCGTGGGGTATTGGTTCCAGGAAAGGATGCCAAATTCCTGGATGCTCAAGTTCCTTATATAAAATGGCAGTAGAACAATGAATACAGTCAGCCCTCCATATCCACTTTTGGCATCTGTGGATTCAACCAACTATGGATTGAATTGAACGCAGGTGCTAAACCCAGGGATATGGAAAGCAGACCGTATTCCCTTTCATGGAACTTTCTTCTCCAGATATTCTCCTGAGTAATTCCCTCATCCTTCAAGTCTTTGCTCAAAAGTCACTTTCTCATGGAGACGTACAGATGATGTATCCAGCCCCCTCCTTCTATCAGCTGACAACCCCTTCCCAACAGCTTTCTGAAGCCCCTCTACCTGCTCTACTCCTTTTTCCCATAGCACTATCACCCTCTAACATACAGTCAATATTAATTATTTTCAATATTTATTATTTATTATCTGTTACATTCTCCACCCCAGATTGAATGCTGAACTCCAAGAGAGCAAGAATCTGTTTATTTTCACAGATGTGTCCAAAATACCTACCACAGTGCCTGACATGTACAAGATACAAAAGCTACTCAATTAGTATTTGTTAAATGAATAAGTGAAGGTTTATGTAATCCACATGAACTGGGAAGTACATATCAGCTTGAGTAAGGCAATACAGTGATTTTCATACATATCTACTTTTGCTGTAGCTGGGAGGTACAGAAACAGAAAGCCAAACAGACCAAGGTTTTATTTTGTTTTCTGGGAGAAAAACTACCGAGAAACTGATCCTTTTTACTACTCAGGTCACAGTATTTCTCAAAATAAATAATAATATCGTGCATTTGGATGATGCTTCAAAAATTTTCCTTAAAGGTCTGTGATAGATGTAAGCTCACTTTAATCCCTATTTTACAATAAGAAAACTAAAGCTCAGAGAGGCAAAAAGTTATCCAATGTGTCACATTCAGCAAATGTGACCTCACAGAAGGATACCTAGGCTTTCTAATTTCATAAGCTCTCTCATCACATAGAGAAGAGAAAAGGACTACACCACTGAGAGGAAGACAGACAAAAGACTGATGTGTGTGTGTGTGTGTGTGTGTGTGTGTGTGTTGTCACATTCAGCAAATGTGACCTCACAGAAGGATACCTAGGCTTTCTAATTTCATAAGCTCTCTCATCACATAGAGAAGAGAAAAGGACTACACCACTGAGAGGAAGACAGACAAAAGACTGATGTGTGTGTGTGTGTGTGTGTGTGTGTGTGTGTATGTATGTATATATGTGTGAGGGGGACTCAGTGTGGTTTTTGTGGGTACACCAAGATCACAGGACAAGAATAGAGAGAACAGAGACCTATTATTAGAGCTAAAGGAGAACATTGCCATTTACTTGTTCAATTTCCAAAACATGTTTTGAAAGCTTAACATGATTGCTAAATAATATTTCACAGTGTTCATTTATGCCTTAAATGGCATAAAATTTAGACTTTGTAGGGGATTTATCATTATTTTCCCTGTTCCTATTCACGTTGACTATAACCCATTTCGAAAATTAAGGTCAATACTGAAATTTTGCCATTGTTTTTCAATAGTTCTCAGCTCTCTAGCTATGAATTTTCAGTATTGGATAGTAATGTTGGTCATTGTTATTATGTATTTATCAGATATTTTATTTCTGGGATACACAACTGTTAACAGTAAAACTATTCTTTTAAGTGTCAACCTTCAATCATTTAGCCATTTCATTTCTATTTCTTCCCCTGGCAGCTGTTCTATTGATTGTCTAGAAATTGTCCCTCTTATGTTTAAAATTAAAACGGGAAGTGCAAAATGAAAAGGTAATATGTAAAAAAGGATAGTAAAATTCTAAGAACCCAAGTGCTGTGCTCCAAAAAAACTGAGAAGTATATGCCCTGTAAACACACAAACATACTCACACACATTTGGAATGTATCAATACATATACACACTTATTAATCAATATTGTCCTTAGTGAAATAATTCAGGAAAATTTCAAATACATTAAGTGCATACCACGTGCTTGTTACTTTGCTAGCTGCTGATATACAGTTTCAGGAAGTAGGCATATTATTATTATCCTTATTTTACAGTTGAGGAAGCTGAAATTCAGAGAAATCAAACAACCTAGTCAAGGTGCCACAACCAGTAAGTTGCAGAGATGAGGTTGGAATTGAGTTTTGTTTTGATTTCAAAAAGCTTGTGTTCTCTTTTCCTTTTATCTCCTTTTTCCTGAAATATTTCAGACATATAAAAACTGTAAAGAAATAGAAAATCATAAATACAGTTGGATCCCTAATTATATTTACCAATCCATTTCCCCTCTTTTTTCTTTTTCTCCTGAGTCCTGAATTTGTGTTTTTCATTCCTATTTATATCTTTACATGTTTACTACATAAATGTGTGTCTCAAAGCAATATTTGGTGTTATTTGACATGTTTTAAAATTTCATATACTGTTGTGAAAACTTATATTTTCACTCAATATTATTTTCATTGTTTTAGAGTATTTCTTTGTTTAAATATAATACTATTTTTTGATTTTTTTAAAAATTTATTTTTGGCTTCATTGCGTCTTCATTGAGGTGCCCGGGCTTCTCATTGCAGTGGTTTCTCTTGCTGTGGAGCACCAGCTCTAGGCGCGCAGGCTTCAGTAGTTGTGGCTCGTGGGCTGTAGAGTGCAGGCTCAGTAGTTGTGGCGCACAGGCTTAGTTACTCTGTGGCACATGGGATCTTCCCAGATCAGGGCTCAAACCTGGGAAGACAGACAAAAGACTGATGTGTGTGTGTGTGTGTGTGTGTGTGTGTGTGTGTGTATGTATGTATATATGTGTGAGGGGGACTCAGTGTGGTTTTTGTGGGTACACCAAGATCACAGGACAAGAATAGAGAGAACAGAGACCTATTATTAGAGCTAAAGGAGAACATTGCCATTTACTTGTTCAATTTCCAAAACATGTTTTGAAAGCTTAACATGATTGCTAAATAATATTTCACAGTGTTCATTTATGCCTTAAATGGCATAAAATTTAGACTTTGTAGGGGATTTATCATTATTTTCCCTGTTCCTATTCACGTTGACTATAACCCATTTCGAAAATTAAGGTCAATACTGAAATTTTGCCATTGTTTTTCAATAGTTCTCAGCTCTCTAGCTATGAATTTTCAGTATTGGATAGTAATGTTGGTCATTGTTATTATGTATTTATCAGATATTTTATTTCTGGGATACACAACTGTTAACAGTAAAACTATTCTTTTAAGTGTCAACCTTCAATCATTTAGCCATTTCATTTCTATTTCTTCCCCTGGCAGCTGTTCTATTGATTGTCTAGAAATTGTCCCTCTTATGTTTAAAATTAAAACGGGAAGTGCAAAATGAAAAGGTAATATGTAAAAAAGGATAGTAAAATTCTAAGAACCCAAGTGCTGTGCTCCAAAAAAACTGAGAAGTATATGCCCTGTAAACACACAAACATACTCACACACATTTGGAATGTATCAATACATATACACACTTATTAATCAATATTGTCCTTAGTGAAATAATTCAGGAAAATTTCAAATACATTAAGTGCATACCACGTGCTTGTTACTTTGCTAGCTGCTGATATACAGTTTCAGGAAGTAGGCATATTATTATTATCCTCATTTTACAGTTGAGGAAGCTGAAATTCAGAGAAATCAAACAACCTAGTCAAGGTGCCACAACCAGTAAGTTGCAGAGATGAGGTTGGAATTGAGTTTTGTTTTGATTTCAAAAAGCTTGTGTTCTCTTTTCCTTTTATCTCCTTTTTCCTGAAATATTTCAGACATATAAAAACTGTAAGGAAATAGAAAATCATAAATACAGTTGGATCCCTAATTATATTTACCAATCCATTTCCCCTCTTTTTTCTTTTTCTCCTGAGTCCTGAATTTGTGTTTTTCATTCCTATTTATATCTTTACATGTTTACTACATAAATGTGTGTCTCAAAGCAATATTTGGTGTTATTTGACATGTTTTAAAATTTCATATACTGTTGTGAAAACTTATATTTTCACTCAATATTATTTTCATTGTTTTAGAGTATTTCTTTGTTTAAATATAATACTATTTTTTGATTTTTTTAAAAATTTATTTTTGGCTTCATTGCGTCTTCATTGAGGTGCCCGGGCTTCTCATTGCAGTGGTTTCTCTTGCTGTGGAGCACCAGCTCTAGGCGCGCAGGCTTCAGTAGTTGTGGCTCGTGGGCTGTAGAGTGCAGGCTCAGTAGTTGTGGCGCACAGGCTTAGTTACTCTGTGGCACATGGGATCTTCCCAGATCAGGGCTCAAACCCGTGTCCCCTGCATTGGCAGGTGGATTCTTAACCACTCTGCCACCAGGAAAGCCCCAAGATCTGTCTTTTGTTGATAGATGTTTAGGTTATTTCCAAATCACAGCAAGATCTTTTTTGATCTACCTCCTAGAGTATTGGAAATAAAAATAAACAAATGGGACCTAATGAAACTTAAAAGCTTTTGTAAAGCAAAGGAAACTACAAACAAGACAAAAAGACAACCCTCAGAATGGGAGAAAATATTTGCGAATGAAACAATGGACAAAGGATTAATATCCAAAATATATAAACAGTTCATGCAGCTCAATATTATAAAAACAAACAACCCAATCAAAAAATGGGCAGAGACCTCAATAGACATTTCTCCAAAGAAGACATACAGATGGCCAAGAAACACATGAAAAGCTGCTCAGCATCACTAATCATTAGAGAAATGTAAATCAGAACTACAATGAGGTACCACCTCACACCGCTTAGAATGGGCGTCATCAGAAAATCTACAAACCACAAATGCTGGAGAGGGTGTGGAGAAAAGGGAACTCTCTTGCACTGTTGGTGGGAATGTAAATTGATACAGCCACTATGGAGAACAGTATGGAGGTTCCTTGAAAAACTAAAACTAAAACTACCATATGACCCAGCAATCCCACTACTGGGCATATATCCCAAGAAAAAAATAATTCAAAAAGACGCATGCACCCCAATGTTCATTGTAGCACTATGTGCAATAGCCAGGTCATGGAAGCAGCCTAAATGCCCATTGACAGACGAATGTATAAAGAAGATGTGGTACATATATACAATGGAATATTACTCAGCCATAAAAAGGAACGAAATTGGGTCATTTGTAGGGATGTGGATGGATCTAGAGACTGTCATACAGAGTGAAGTAAGTCAGAAAGAGAAAAACAAATATCATATATTAACACATATATGTGAAACCTAGAAAAATGGTACAGGGGGGGGGGGGGTGTTGGTGGTGGTGTGATGAATTGGGAGATTGTGATTGACATATATACACTAATATGTATAAAATGGATAACTAATAAGAACGTGCTGTATAAAAAAATAAATAAAATTCAAAGAAAATAAAATGAAATAAAAAGTCCACCTTTATTTCACTGATTTAAGATGCCACTGAATTCTTATGTACATTGAGTATATTTCTGACCTTTATATTCTGTTCCATTTGTGTGTCTACTCATGTACCATTACTACACTATGTTAATGATCAAGGCTTCATAATATAATTTAATATATTGCTTGGCTAGCTGCTCCTTACCACCCTTGCTTATAAAAGTTTTCCTGGCCATTCTTACTTTTTAATTTTTCTGTGTGAACTTTAGTATCAGTCTGGCCGTTTCTTTAAAAAAATCCTCTTGGGATTTTATTGAGATTTGGTTGAATTTGTGAATTAACTTAGGTAGAATTAATATCATTATGATTTTTTTTTCCGTTTAAAAACATGGAATGACACAATTTATTCAAATCAACTTTGGGGTATTTTAGGAGTACTTAAGTTTTTGTACTATAAATTATGCATTTTTTAAAAAGTTGTTTCAATTTATTTTAGGAATAACTATTCCTAGTTGTTTAATATTTTTGTTGCTCTTTTTGACTGAGTCTTTTTTCTATTTTATCTTCCACAAGGTTACTGTTTGTATATATTCAGACTATTGATATCTGTATATTAATCTGATACCTCACTACCCTACTGATTCTCTTATTGTTTACAGTTTACAGTAAAGTCTTTGGGGGTTTTCAGTTATACAATATATCAACCACAGATAGTGATAGTTTTGCTTTCTTCTAAATTTTGTACATTTTTTATACATCTTTTTCCTTTTTGCTACATTGACTAACACTTCAAATATAATGTTAAAAATATTAACTAGCAGTGATGACAATGCACATTCTTGTCATTTTCCTGAGTTAAGTGCAAGTAACTCCAATGTTTTACTTTTACTATGATACTAATACTAATATATATATACTGACAAATATGTATATATGCACATATATTTACATATGCTTATGTCATATATACATAATACATATATACATATATACATACATATACACATACATGTGTATATACATATAAATATATGTGTGTACATATACTGATATATGTGCATAAAATTATATATTTATATATTATACATAAATATTATATATGTATTATCTGTATATATATGCTGAAATATGTGTGTATATGCATATTTTTATATATATGTAAACCATGTTATGGAAAAATCAATCTAATGATTTTAACATGAAGTGTTAAATTTTATGAAAAACCTTTTTGGCATCAATGGAGATTATCACATGATACTTGTCCTTAAGTCTTATAATGTAATGGATTTTATTTACTGATTTTCTAATATAACCATCTTTGAATTTTTAGAATCTCTCTCTCTCTCAATGTTGATATATTATTTTTTAAATGTGCTTTTGGCTTTCAACTACTAAACTTTACTTAAGATTTACATACTGATATTTATGAGTGATATTGGTCAGAGCCAATAATCTAGGACGTTATATATTTATTTACTTAATTATTTACTTTTCTTTTCGCAGGGGGGATGGTTTCCCTGGACTTTTCAGTTAACTTGAATTCAAATTCCAAATGAGGATAAGACCACATCTGGTGAGCAAATTCTATGAATCCTCTCTTTTTTGAGAACCTTCATGTGTCTGCTTTATGTACAGGTATAATTTTAATTTCCTACTTTGTCCAGGCAGGGCCTTATCTCCTATTTTCACACGTCTTTTAAGATCTAAGCCTCATGGTTACTGAGCTCAATTGAATGTATAAAGGCATGTTTGTCATAAACATGGTATGTGACATCCCCCAGACCAAGTGATCTGAGAAACAGCAACCAAGATGGAAGTTGTCCTTTATAACCTAATCTCAGAAGTGATATATCATTATTTCTGCCATATTCTATTGGTCACAGAGACCAACTCTGGTATAACATGGGAGGGGATTAACAAGGGTACTAATTGCAGGGGGTGGAGATCATTGGGAGCCATTTTTTTAAAAATGTTTTAATTTAATTTAATTTACTTTTTTATACAGCAGGTTCTTATTAGTCATCAATTTTATACACATCAGTGTATACATGTCAATTCCAATCGCCCAATTTATCACACCCCCACACTCACCCGCCACCGATTTCCCTGCTTGGTGTCCATACGTTTGTTCTCTACATCTGTGTCTCAATTTCTGCCCTGAAAACCAGTTCATCTGGTGCATGTGTCTTTTTGAATTATGGTTTTTCTCTGGGTATAGGTCCAATAGAGGGATTGCTGGGTCATATGGTAATTCTACTTTTAGTTTTTTAAGGAACCTCCATACTGTTCCCCTTAGTGGCTGCAAAAATTTACATTCCCACCAACAGTGCAAGAGGGTTCCGTTTTCTCCACACCCTCTCCAGTATTTGTTGTTTGTAGATTTTCTGACTGTATCAATTTACATTCCCACCAACAGTGCAAGAGGGTTCCCTTTTCTCCACACCCTCTCCAGCATTTGTTGTTTGTAGATTTTCTGATGACGCCCATTCTAACTGGTCTGAGGTGGTACCTCATTGTAGTTTTGATTTGCATTTCTCTAATAATTAGTGACATTGAGCAGCTTTTCATATGCTTCTTGGCCATCTGTATGTCTTCTTTGGAGAAATGTCTATTTAGGTCGTCTGCCCATTTTTGGATTGGGTTGTTTGTTTTTTTAATAGTGAGCAGCATGAGCTGTTTATATATTTTGGAGATTAATCCTTTGTCCATTAATTCATTTGCAAATATTTCTCCCATTCTGAGGGTTGTCTTTTCGTCTTGTTTATGGTTTCCTTTGCTGTGCAAAAGCTTTGTACTTTCATTAGGTCCCATTTGTTTATTTTTGTTTTTATTTCCATTTCTCTAGGAGATGGGTC
>NC_041221.1:87010594-87012731 GCF_002837175.3 Physeter macrocephalus | reverse complement strand
CTTTTCTCCATTGTATATCCTTGCCTCCTTTGTCATAGATTAGTTGACCACAGGTGTGTGGGTTTATCTCTGGGCTTTCTATTTTGTTCCATTGATCTATGTTTCTGTTTTTGTGCCAGTACTATACTGTCTTGATTACTGTAGCTTTGTAGTATAGTCTGAAGTCAGGGAGTCTGATTCCTCCAGCTCCGTTTTTTTCCCCTCAAGACTGCTTTGGCTATTCAGGGTCTTTTGTGTGTCCATACAAATTTTAAGATTTTTTTGTTCTAGCTCCGTAAAAAATGCCATTGTCAATTTGATAGGGATTGCATTGAATCTGTAGATTGCTTTGGGCAGTTTAGTTATTTTCACAGTATTGATTCTTCCACTCCAAGAACATGGTATATCTCTCCATCTGTTGGTATCATCTTTAATTTCTTTCAACAGTGTCTTATAGTTTTCTGCCACAGGTCTTTTGTCTCCCTAGGTAGGTTTATGCCTAGGTATTTTATTCTTTTTGTTGCGGTGGTAAATGGGAGTGTTTCCTTAATTTCTCTTTCAGATTTTTCATCATTAGTGTATAGGAATGCAAGAGATTTCTGTGCATTAATTTTGTATCCTGCTACTTTACCAAATTCATTGATTAGCTCTAGTAGTTTTCTGGTGGCATCTTTAGGATTCTTTGTGTATAGTATCATGTCATCTGCAAACAGTGACAGTTTTACTGCTTCTTTTCTGATTTGAATTCCTTTTATTTCTTTTTTTCTCTGATTGCTGTGGCTAGGACTTCCAAAACTAGGTTGAATAAGAGTGGCAAGAGTGGACACCCTTGTCTTGCTCCTGATCTTAGAGGAAATGCTTTCAGTTTCTAACCATTGAGAATGATGTTTGCTGTTGGTTTGTCGTATATGGCCTTAATTATGTTGAGGTAGGTTCCCTCTATGCCCACTTTCTGGAGAGTTTTTATCATACATAGGTGTTGAATTTTGTCGAAAGCTTTTTCTGCATCTATTGAGATGATCATATGGTTTTTATTCTTCAATATGTTAATATGGTGTATCACATTGATTGATTTGTATATATTGAAGAATCCTTGCATCCCTGGGATAAATCCCACTTGATCATAGTGTAGGATCCTTTTAATGTGTTGTTGGATTCTGTGCTCTAAATGTTTGATAGAATTCACCTGTGAAGCCATCTGGTCCTGGACTTTTGCTTTTTGGAATATTTTTTATCATGGTTTCAATTTCATTACTTGTGATTTGCCTGTTCATATTTCCTATTTCTTCCTGGTTCACGCTTGCAAGGTTATACCTTTCTAAGAATTTGTCCATTTCTTCCAGGTTGTCCATTTTATTGACATAGAGTTGCTTGTAGTATTCTCTTATGATGCTTTGTATTTCTGTGGTGTCTGTTGTAACTGCTCATTTTTCATTTCTAATTTTATTGATTTGAGTCCTCTCCCTCTTTTTTTTGATTGTTCTTCTTCCTCCAGTTCCTTCAGGTTTATGGTGAGATTGTTTATTTGAGATATTTCTTGTTTCTTGAGGTAGGATTGTATAGCTATAAACTTCCATCTTAGAACTGCTTTTGCTGCATCCCATAGGTTTTGGATCATCCTGTTTTCATTGTTATTTGTCTCTAGGTATTTTTTGATTTCCTCTTTGATTTCTTCAGTGATCTTTTGGTTATTTAGTAATGTAGTGTTTAGCCTCCATGTGTTTGTGTTTTTTATGTTTTTTTCCTTGTAATTGATTTCTAATCTCATAGCGTAGTGGTCAGAAAAGATGCTTGATATGATTTCAATTTTCTTAAATTTACTGAGGCTTGATTTGTGACCCAAGATGTGATCTATTCGGAGACTGTTCCATGTGAACTTGAGAAGAAAGTGTAATCTGCTGTTCTTGAAAGGAATGTCCTATAAATATCAATTAAATGTATCTGGTCTACTGTGTCATTTAAAGCGTCTGTTTCCTTATCTATTTTCATTTTAGATGATCTGTCCATTGGTGTAAGTGAGGTGTTATTAAAGTCCCCCACTATTATTGTGTTACTATCGATTTCCTCTTTTAGAGCTGTTAGCAGTTGCCTTATGTATTGAGGTGCTCCTATGTTGGGTGCATGTATATTTATAATTGTTATATCTTCTTCTTGGATT
>NC_041221.1:86988702-87009472 GCF_002837175.3 Physeter macrocephalus | reverse complement strand
GATCATCTTCACTATCATTATTCTGAATTCGTTTTCTGGAATGTTGCCTATCTCCACTTCATTTAGTTGTTTTTCTGGGGTTTTATCTTGTTCCTTCATCTGGTACATAGCCCTCTGCCTTTTCATCTTGTCTCTCTTTCTGTGAATGTGCTGGGAGCCATTTTTGATGCTGGCTACCAGAGCACATTTCCATTTTTAATTTCTATTAAACCTATTATATACTGACAGTCCATGACAACAATGTATTCCTATCATCTAAGACAGTGTCTGACACATAGTAAGCTCTCAATAATTTTAAATAATTGATTAATGTTATATTATCACAAATAGAGATATCATAGTGTAGATGAGTGGTTTTTAATGTTTTCCAAGGAGGATTCATAGAAGAAGGGTATCTTGGCTGCCATAATTTGGTAAAGAGTATTCAAAAGCCCCTAACTACTATGTTTATGTGAATCCTAGACAATACTTCAAAAATTTATATCACTCAAAGAGGGAGGTTCAGGAGAATGGACATTTAAAGCTGAATTCCAGATAATAAATGAGCAAGAGGTACCAGAATAAAATAACTAATGTAGGCAACCATCATCACTGGATGCTACACCATCAAGTAAAATTTTGTCAGGAAACGTCATAATGAAGGAATCGGGATCATACTACCTTAACCTTCTGATTTATCTCAGCATCACTAAGGTGTGCCAACCAGTCATTTTGTGCCCCATGATGTAGTACAGCAGGAAATAACACAGAATTCTTGCCTATAAAAATGAACCTGAATCTAATTAAATCTCCATTTATAACAACTAGATTTTAGAAAATATTAAGGAGAATATACTTCAAGAAAGCAATCTACCAAATCCAGAGTATGGGACATGCTAGGGGACAAAGTTTTCCCAACACACGTATAGCACATGGGAAAAGAAAGACTTAGGAGGAAAAATCAAGTGTAATGTGTGGATCTTGTTAGGATCCCAGTGGAAATAAATCAAATGTGAATATACGTAATTAATCAGAACAATCTGAATACAAACAGAATAAATGATACAAAAGAGTTAATATTAATTTAATGTGACAATGCTCTTATAACTTTAAAAATGTCAAAAACACTGTCATATCAGTTAAGATACACACTGAAGAATTTATAGGTGAAATAACATGAACTCTTATGTCTAAGATTTGCTTCTAAATACTTATAAGAAATAAAATATGTCAGGGAAATTGAAGAAACAAGATTGGCTAAATATTAAAAATTGTTAGAGGTGAGTGATAGTAGAGGTTCACTATAATATTCTTTCAACTATTGTGTACCTTTCTATAATTAAAAAACCCTCTGCTTTCATGGAGCTTACATTTTAATGGAATATAGAGATAACAAAAGTAAATAATAAAATGTACAGTATTTTAAATTGCAGTAAGTGCTATGGAGAAAAAGTAAATCAAACATGGAGGATTGGAAAATGTAAGATGGAGATTTTTAATAGAGTGGCCAAGAAAGTCCTCACTGAGAAGGGACAAGTGAGTTAAGACCTGAAGGAAGTGAGATAGCCATCCATCCAGATATCTGCATGAAGAACATTTCAGGCAGAGTAAACAGCAAGTGCAAAGGCCCTGAGGCAGGAGCATGAGTTGCTCAAGGAACAAGGTGTGACAGGAACAGTGTGAGTGATGGATTGAGTAGGAGGAGATGAGGTCAGAGGAAAAAAAAAAAAAAGAGTGGAGGGGAGATACAGATTATGTAGTTCTGTCTAGGTCACAATGAGGTAAGACTTTAAATTCCTCCTCACCAAGTAAAACTGATACTACCAGTACATGTGATATATTTCCCTTGTGGCTTTAGGTACCCACCATACTACTGTGTAAATCACAGAATGTGTGCCTCAATTTAAGAAGCACAGATTTAGTCCATCCTTGTAATGTTATTAGCAAATAATGGCTCAAGGAATTATCTCAACAAGGTATATTAATGTTAAAAGAGGGGAAATCCTCAAAAATTTGTCTTACAGATTTATATGATGCAATTAGAACAAAGCAAGCCCTAGGCCCAGTAGGGAAGAAAAACTCGTAGAAGGGGAATTAAATGATTATATTTTCTCACTATTCCAGATAGGTTACTAGGCAAGCTGATAGTATAGAAGGAGGATGGGCACAGTCAAGGCAGCCTAGAGGCCCCCAGAGAAACTGTCCCTGCCTCATCCTGCAGGGAATGAAGAGCAACTCTGCCCATGAGTCTCAGGTTTCAGTAACGGCAGCAGGAACACATGTCCTATTACCTCAGTTGCCTTGAAGAGGGGATCACGGGCCCTTATTTTTTGTGGGATAGTCAGGACTCTTTTAGCAAATAGGTATTTGGAGCTGGGCTGCTGTGCACAAATAACTCAATATTCCATTTAAATTATATTGCTGAGAGTCATCACCCTCTTATATTTCTTTTTTTTTTTTTTTTTTTTTGGTGGTATGCGGGCCTCCCTCTGTTGTGGCCTCTCCCGTTGCGGAGCACAGGCTCCGGACGCGCAGGCTCAGCGGCCATGGCTCACGGGCCCAGCCGCTCCGCGGCATGTGGGATCCTCCCAGACCGGGGCGCGAACCCGGTTCCCCTGCATCGGCAGGCGGACGCGCAACCACTGCGCCACCAGGGAAGCCCACCCTCTTATATTTCAAGCACAGCACTTACACCTAAATTCTAAGTGGTCTATTTTCAAGTCATATGAGTCTGTTTAAAAGTTTTAGTTCGTGCCTTACAAGTCTTAACTAATTTAGAGGATGATCTGCTGATCAAAAAAAAAAAAAAAAAAAATTTACATTACAAAGGGGCCAGGCAGGTCCAAAATAGGAAATTTTCAGGGGAATACTAACAATATAAGACACTGTAAAGTGTTTTTTAGGCTTTGTGTTTTCCCCCGTCTTAACAATATCAAAGAAATATCTCTGAGATCATAAATTCAGTTATAGTATTACTATTCTTGTCATTATTTACTTATTCACCATGCCAATACTCTATGATTTGGGCTATATGATGATGTGATGGACCATTCCATAATTTCCTGAGCTGCTCTCTGGGGTGAGAAGCAGCTTAGTGCTTTTGGCCTGGGCTGGAATTCTGGGATTCAGGTCAGGTATGAAAGTGGAAAAGAACTACGGGGCAGGGGCTTCCCTGGTGACGCAGTGGTTGAGAGTCCGCCTGCCGATGGAGGCGACACGGGTTCGTGCCCTGGTCCGGGAGGATCCCACATGCCGCAGAGCGGCTGGGCCCATGAGCCATGGCCCTCTGAGCCTGCGTGTCCGGAGCCTGTGCTCCGCAGCGGGAGAGGCCACAACAGTGAGAGGCCCGCATACTGCAAAAAAAACAAAAAAAAAAACAAAAAAATAACTACAGGGCATATTGGAAAGAAAAACTAAAGACAGCATTCTTGAAGAAATTTTCAGGAACTAAAGCTCAATTCCAAATTAGGAATTGGAGGAGAACAAAACTTGGTCAAAAGTAAGAGGTCTGCCTCTTTCACTGCTCCTTTTCAACATTGTACTAAAAAGTCTAGCTAATGTAATAAGACAAAAAAAGGGAAAAAAAGACATACAGATTGTGGAGGAAGAAATAAAACTGTCTTTCTTTGCAGATACATGATTGTCTATGTAGAAAATTCAAAAGAATAGGCCAAAAAACTCCTAGAACTAATAAGAGATTATAGCAAAGTTGAAGGATACAAAGTTCATATACAAAAGTTAGGGCTTCCCTGGTGGCGCAGTGTTTGAGAGTCCGCCTGCCGATGCAGGCCACATGGGTTCGTGCCCCGGTCCGGGAAGATCCCACGTGCCGCGGAGCGGCTAGGCCTGTGAGCCATGGCCGCTGAGTGTGCGTGTCCGGAGCCTGTGCTCCGCAACGGGAGAGGCCACAACAGTGAGAGGCCCGCGTGCCGCAAAAAAAAAAAAAAAAAGTTAATTGCTCTCCTATATACTAGCAACGAACAAGTGGAATTTGAAATTAAAAACACAATACTATTTACATAAGCATCCCCCCAATGAAATACTCAGGTATAAATCTAACAAAATATGTATAAGATCTACATGAGAAAACTCAAAAACTCTGATGAACAAAATCAGAGAAGAACAAAATAAATGGAGAGATATTCCATTTATCTGGAAAGGTGGACTAGATATTGTCAAGATGTCAGTTCTTCCCATCATCTATAGATTCAATGCACTCCAAATCAAAATCCAAACAAGGTATTTTGTGGATATAAATGAACTAATTCTAAAGTTTGTGTGGACAGGCAAAAGACCCAGAATATCCAACACAATATTGAAGGAGAGGAACAAAGTTGGAGGACTGACACTGCCTGACTTCAAGACTTACTATAAAGACACAATAATCGAGACAGTGTGGTATTAGTGAATGAATAGACAAATAGATCAATAGAATAGAATAGAGAGCTCAGAAATAGACTCACATAAATTTAATCAACTGATCTTGAACAAATGAGCAAAGGCAACATAATGGAGGAAAGATAGATAGTTTTTGAACAAACGGTGCTGGAACAACTGGACTTCCACATGCAAAAAAATGAATCTAGAGACAGATGCTACGTCCTTCACAAAAATTAACTCAAAATGGATCACAGACCTAAATGTGAAATGCAAAACTATAAAACTCCTAGAAGATGACATAGGAGAAAACCTAGATGATCTTGGGTATGGTGATGACTTTTTTAGATACAACACCAATGGCACAAGCTATGAAGGAAATAACTGATAAGCTGGACTTCACTAAATTAAAAACTTCTGCTTTGTGAAAGACAATGTCAAGAGAGTAAGACAAGTCACAGATTGTGAGAAAATATTTTCAAAAGATACATTTGATAAAGAACTGTTATCTAAAATATACATAGAACTCTTAAAACTCAACAGCAAGAAAGCAAACAACCTGACTGAGAAAGGTCTTAACAGACACCTCACCAAATAAGATATACAAACGGAAAATAAGCATATAAAAAGATCATCAGGGAAGTGCAAATTAAAACAACAAGATGTCACTACACACCCATCAAAAGGGCCCAAATCTGGAATATTGACAACACCAAATGTGGGCTGGGATGGGGAGCGACACGACTGCTCCTTTATTGCTGGTAGGAGTGGAAAATGGTACAGCCATTTCCACACCACAGTTTGGTGGTTTCTTACAAAACTAAACATACTCTTGCCATATGATCAACAATCCTGCTCTTTGATATTTACCCAAAAGAGTGAAAACTTAGGTTTACATAGAATATTTACACAGATGTTATAGCAGCTTTATTCATAATTGCCAAAATTTGGAAGCACTCAAGATGTCCTTCAGTAGGTGAATGAATAAATAAACTGTGGTACATCCAGACAATGGAATCTTATTCAGTGCTAAAAGAAGTAAGCTATCAAGCCATGAAAAGACGTGGAGGAATCTTAAATGCATAGTACTAAGTGAAAGAAGCTATCCTGAAAATGCTATATATTGTATGATTCCAATTATATGACCTTCTGGAAAAGGTAAAACTACGGAGACAGTAAAAATCAGCGGTTGCAGGGGAGTGGGTGTTGGGAAGGGATGTGTAGGCAGAGCAAAGAGGAATTATAGGCCAGTGACACTATAGTACATGACACTATAATAGTAGATATATGACATTATATATTTGTCCAAACCCACAGCATATACAACATCAAGAGTAAACTGTAATGTAAACTATGGACTTTGGGTGATAATGATGTCAATGTAGATTCATCAGTTGTAACATGTGCCACTCCTTGGCTGGGGGAGTGGGCGGAATGTTGATAATGGGCGAGGCTATATGTGTGTGGGTACAGGGCATATACAGTAAATTTCTGTGCCTTCCTCTCCGTTTTGTTGTGAACGTGAAACTGCTCTAAAAAAAATAAAGTCTTAATAAGTTACAGAAAAGTACGAGGTCTGTGACTGGGGTCAACAATTATGAGTAAATGTGAAATGGCACCTGGAAACACTGAGTTATCATTATACAGAAAAAAGATAAATTAATAGTAGCCTTCTTGGCTAGGAGCTAGTTTGGAAAATATGAAGAGGCCTGTATATTCAGATTTGGTGTAGACATAGGCGTCAACAGCCAACTATATTGCCCTTGGGATGACCCAGGAGCCCAGAGAACCACACTGGTCATGTCGTATTGCATACGTTTTCCCTCCACTTATTTGATTCAAGCTCAAGATGGATTATCTGCCTGATTTGATTTACATGTTTGTCTTCCCCATGATATTATTAAGTTTTCAAGATCAGGGACCATGTCCAGTTCAAGTTTGTCCATCACTATTTTTTGAAGGGAAGAAAGAATTATTTTGGCTAAAGGTAAGAGAATTCACTTGGACTCACGCATCTCAAGCCTAAAGAAGCCAGGTTACCAGCTTATTTACAAAAAGTGGCAGTTAATGCCCACTTCACAAGCTTAGAGATATGAAGTTGGCCGCAAAGTCGCAATGTACAGCCTTTGTGGACTTCACAGTGATGGGAAAATCAATCTCATGAACATTCTCTCGGCAATAGCAATGATAGCCCTATTTTCTTCCTTTTGCTTATCTGGATGTGTGTTACTGACTGCTTGAAGGTGGAAGGCTAGAAGCAGCTGCTCCTGTAGTATTATATGAGAATTTCTTAAAGATTCTCTGTCCCAAATCATTTCCTCTCTTTTCTATGCCTTATGCTTGCAAATCCTATATTTTTAATACTAAGAAAGGCCCTAAATGAATACAGAACAAAAATATAAAGTGATATGACTACAAACTGATAATTAACTTGGCCTCTATGCCCTCCCCACCTCATTGCTCCCTACGCTTTCCTTTTCAGGCAGGAAAGACAATCTTCTTAGACAGAAGAGGGTTCCTGAGAAACGGGAGGACCTGCGTTTCCTTGCTAAATACTCCAAACAAACTGTTAAGATCTATTCAGGGCACAACCTGATTAAATTCCTAGTGATGAAGAACTGATCAGTAGGGCAGATCCAGGCATAGTCACTGGTCTGGGGAGCAGTGGGCTGCCATTAAGATGTTGGATGCTTCAGGGTGAAGAAAAATAGACAGGTATGTTTCCTTCCAGTTTCCTACTCATTTGGAAACTGCAGATACTTTATTTTCTTCTTTTAAATAATTAATTCTGGGATTTGGAGCAGATGATCTTATCCAAATTGCATCCATAAAATTTCTCATATGTCCTTTCAATTTCTGCATTTGACTAAAAGGCACAAGCATTTAAAATCAAGAGTATTTTCTTTAGAATCTCAGAAACATACAGAAATCTCAGCTGAGATGCTTTTCTACCACATATGTTTTAATAAGCAATACAATTCAAAGCTTTTGTATTTTATTCATCCAAGATTTTAACAAGAAATAATCTGAAGAAGCTAGTGATATACAGATCTTCCAGGCAGGAAGGGAATATGTATTCCCTGTTTTCAATTACAGAGTGAACATCTATGCAAGCATCAACCATGAAAGAATATGAACAAAGCCTTGGGCAATTAAAATGCTACCAGTTACAGCACAAAAGGGATAAGAAGTACACTTTTCTCTTTTTGATCAATTGCTTTTTAACTATGAGAAAAACAGAGCATTCCATTGAACATCTGTCAGTACTATTTTGAGAACTTCTCTAGAATATTTTTATGTTTAATTAAAGGTTTGTTTTCATATTACCCTGAACACTGTTCATTGGTGCAGAAACACAACGGGGATTAAACATATTAATCGATATGCAGAAAAGTGAACTTACAAGTTGAGCCCACTTGTGGCATAAACTAATTAAAAAAACCAATAAGCTTTGGAATGTATCCATAAATAAAACGAATGCAAAATGCAGTCTTTCAGCAAAAACTCAGGTTTACCATACTCTTAGCAAATGCAATAAATGAGCATGGAAATATAAAATATATATAAGCCAGGCATTCATTATTCGCTTTACAAAAGGAGTTTTTATTTTAAGGAAGTATTTTTAAAGGAAGTATTTCACTTGTATATTAAATATATAACTTGATTTACAAAAATTTTATTTATTACCACCTTTAAAGGATGCTGGTAGTTACTCTACGTGAGATATTCTTATGTTGAACCAGGAAACACACTTATAAAAAAATTCTTGATTGTGACTCAGAAATATTTTAATCTTACATGTGTCTATTTCTTGACTTTCAGTGGGGGTGATGGTAACAACAACAAAAACCTGTCAAAAGTATCATTTTTCCAAATATGCCACATAAATCATTAATATGAGCTGATTTTATGATGAAAGACTGCAGGTGAAATTTAAGTATAAGAGGACAAATCACATTGCCAAGTGTTAAATGATAGTGAACATTATACTTATCACTGCCATTCTGTTGTTTTATTTTAAATGCCTTTTCTGTACTTTTTGCTATTCTTACTCCTTTTTTTGTCTCTATTATACCTGTGTCTTTGCCCTTTATCTTATTTCTTCCTCTTCTTTCACTCCTTGCTGTCTACCCCTTATGTCTACAGTGGTACCCAGTGACATTTCCAGCACTGCTTGGTTCTCTGTTAGTATACATTATTATATTTGGGTATTAGTAAATTAGTCTATATGAGTATATTAGAGTATAGCAGTATGGTTCATGGAACTGCCAGCCTATTCATCACAATGGGCAGATTAAAAGGCTTACTGGGAGGGCTTTATCTATGAAACAAGCAGTCACACCCATATTGCAATTTCCTTGTATTTATTTGCCCTAAGAGAAATTTTGCAGAGCTTGATTTTATTTTCGGAGGATTATTCTGAATACTGATTTTCAACTCTGAAAAATAAGCCCTTTCGATATGTCTCAGCAAGACAGATGAAAATTACTAATAAATTAGATAAGGTAGTTAAAGCAGTTCACATGACTTATAGTTATGATTATCTACAACATACCTGAGAATTTGATTTGGTAAATACACAAACAAAAACACTGTGAAGAAGTATTTAAAGTAGAATAGGATTGCAAAATAAAGGAAAAACACAATGTCCTAAGTAAATGGGTCTTAAAATAGTGCTAACTTTTTTCTTCCTCAAAATAAGTCGTATTACTACTTAGCAGACACAGTTGTTGTTAATTTTTTCCTTGTCTGCTGTGTTATTATCCATGCCATTTCAGTCCAAGAATGAGGCATGTATGAACAAGTATAAGGGCCATCTCCAAATTGTTGAGTGGGAGTAGTAAAATATAACTGTCATAGATTTGGAGGTTCAGGTTTCCAGATCGTAGTGGTGCTTGCCACTTGTGATGCCTTCACAAAAATAGCATCACAGTTTTCTATTGAGACCATTTCTCTCAAAGACTTTGAATGGGTAGCTAATGCCATAATCCCCCAGGTACACATGAGTCAGGTATTTAAGTAGCTATTTACTTAGCCATTTTCAGATTTACCTGAATTAGATACAAAGAGAAAAGTAGATGTATAGCATTAATAATTAAAGTTACATCACTTATTTATACATCAATAGAACCAAATATGGAGGTAAAATAGTACATGATATAAAAATTTTAAAACCTTATTGGAGACATATAGAAAATATTGTACTGGGCTTCCCTGGTGGCGCAGTGGTTGCGCGTCCGCCTGCCGATGCAGGGGAACCGGGTTCGCGCCCCGGTCTGGGAGGATCCCACATGCCGCGGAGCGGCTGGGCCCGTGAGCCATGGCCGCTGAGCCTGCGCGTCCGGAGCCTGTGCTCCGCAACGGGAGAGGCCACAACAGGGGGAGGCCCACATACCACAAAAAAAAAAAAAAGAAAATATTGTATAGCTTTATTTTCTTTTACTTTAACCAATTTCTTAAACAAATCAATGTATTTGACTTTTCCTGCGGCTCTCCCAAGTGTCAATTGCCTCAGATACCAGAATGTCAGTTTCTTGCTCATTCTGATTTCTACTTGGTTAAGTTTACACTATCATAACTGAGATACAAAAAAACCCTGTGCATTACTTTACACTGTTCACACTCTGCTTGGTATTGCTGCAATTTTCCTTTATGTTTTCTATTCACTTACTAATCTAGAACACTGGGGAGATAGAGTATGTACCCATGGAATTACTTATATTTTGAGAAAACATTATTTGTCTGGGTGACTTCCAAGTCTAATCACAGCACACGCTTGTGTGTAAGCAAAGGAGCTGCATCCTCAATACTAGAACTCTAAAGTTGTTTCCCTTTATTGGGCCCAAGAGAAGGGAACTCAGTCCAATTACTTCTATTTACTCATGAGTAATCTGACAGCATAAGTGATCAAAGTCACACAACTTGTTAGAAACCCAAGTAGAACCAAAGCCCCGGGCTTCCAGTTCCAGTTTGGTGTCTTGCCCCTTCTTCCACTGTAACCTATTTACTCGAATATATGTGATATTCACTGCATTTAGAGTACACATATGCATGCTACTGGAGGAGTTTTCAAGCAAATTCAAATTCATGCCCAATTGCTTTTTTGCATCATACGTAGCAATAGCAATTGAGATTATACATGAAAGAGCGCTTCACAATATTCTCTCATAACTAATTGTTTTAGAAGGAAAAAATTCTATTAGATGATCTCTATTGTTGCTTCTAGTTTTAATATTCTCTGAATCCATGAATCATCCCAGTACACATTGGTATGCAGCAAATGGCAAGAGGGATGTCTTTATAAATTTAAAACGTTGTTATAAATTCCTTTGGTGCACATTTACTGCTGAAAACATAGAATAAGAATAACCATCACAGCTGAAATGAGTATTTATTCTCCCTTTAATGTTGCCACATCTCATGCTTTCCTGCCTCCACTATATTCCAATCTCATTCCCCATCAATCTACATAATGCACTCTGTCCATAAATGCAGTGTGGTGGAATTGAAAGAGCACTGGCCTTGGCAAAAGATAGAAATACTTTGTGAATCCAGGTTGTGCAACTTTCAACCACATACTCAATCTTTCTCTGAGTCTCAGTTTCTTTCACTGTAATAGAGGGATACTGATATAAACCTGCAGAGGTGGTTATGAGGGTCAGTGGTCATAAATGGAATATGCTTAGTACAGTGTTATAATGATAATAATGTTAATGATCTGATCCTTATTATCATTACAAAACAAGTATTCTGCAAACTTGCGGCGGGGTGGGGGGAGGAGGAGGCAGGGGGTTTGACTTTATCCCCTCAAACATTTTATTTTAAAATTCACTTTTCTCTCTGGTCTTATAATATTGTGCTCCAAGTGCAAGGACAAATATAGTTCACTACTAATTTAAAAATTCATTTAAAGCACAGCTCTACTTTGATGGACTCTTAACATTACTGCTTACAAGTCCTGTTACAATGGTATCTGCCTGAATAATTGAAATATCTTAAGGCATATTTTAAAAATCTTGCTCTATGTTGCTTATAGCTTATAAGTGATTTCTCACTGGTTTCAAATGAAAGTATGATTGGGCAAAATGTTGGATTTAGTTAATAATGTACAATTGTGGTTAGTTAAAATAAAGGCCTAATATTGAGATGTACCAAGTAGGAAGAAGAAAAGAGATTGAATAGAAAATAATTATGAAAGAAAAGTGAATCTAAGCCAATAAACAGTATGCCTTATGTTCCTAAATTGAAAGCAAGTAGAGTGAAGGAAAAAAATATAAAAATGGCGAAATATTTAAGGATAAAAATGTCTCCTAAAAAATATAGATATTAATTTGTCTTCCGTGGCTCCTGTTTTCTAAGATTAAGGTGACTGCACTGAATGTATTTGTTAAAAAATCTTAATTTACTGGTGATAAAAGTAATATATGTTCATTTAAAAATTTTTAGAATGTATGAGGAAGCAACAGGGATAAAAACAAAGTCTGCCCCCCAGGAAAATCACTGTTAACTTTTGGTACTTTTCATCTGTTCTTTTGTCTATGCATAATGCATAAGTGATCTTATTTCTTACAAAATTTGGATGCTAGTATATAAACAGTTTAAAAACCTTTTACTATGGAATATTTTTACATATAAAAATTAGAAAAATTGTAAAATGAATCCCCATGTGCTATCAACAATGATCAAGGTATGGCCATCTTGTTTTATCTATACCTTCTCCTATTCCTCCAGCCCTGAATTATTTTAAAGCAAATCCAGATGGTCTATCATTTCATCCATAAATACTTCAACATTTACCTCTAAAATATAAGCACTCTTCCACAAAACAAACCACAATCTCAATATCAATCATTAACAAATTAACAATAATTTCTTCATATCAACAAATAGCCACATAATGTTCTTTTCTCTTTTCTTTTTTTAATCTGGCTTCTTTTTGACAATATCATGGTCATCTTTTATTTGTAGTATAAATGTCTACTGCGTAGAAAACCTGAAGTAATTCATATTGACAAAAAATTATACGAGCACCAATTTTCCTGCATTTCATCCCAAATTGGATTTTATCATTCTTTTAATAATTCTCAATTTGTTAGATTAAAAACATAAACTTTTTTTTCATATGTTTATTGTCCACCTGTGCTTTTGTGAATTGCTTATCCATGCCTTTTACTTAGTTACTACTGAGACGTTTGCTTTTTCTTATTGAATTTTAAGAGTTCTTCACAAAGATGTGTACGTCCTCAAACTGTTCACTCACTAGCATTGCTATAATTTTACCTTATGCTTTCTATTCATTTACTAAGCTAGAACATATGAGAGAAATAGTGTGCACCTGTGGATTTATTTATATTATGGGAAACGCTGTTTTCCCAGACACCGGCCAAGCCTAATCACAATGCCCTCGTCTCTGTTTCACGATGGATACTAACACTTTGTCATATATTGAAAATATTTTCTCATTGTCATTTATTTTTCACCCTTGTTTATAGTAATTTTTTTCTGTACTAAAATCTTCCTATCTCAAGTTGAACTTAAATAGTAATAATTTTCTTCTTATATTTTATTGTTTCATTTTTTCCATTTTAAAACCTTAACTCAATCTGAAATTATTATAATATGAAGCATGAAGTAGAAAAGTTTACCTTCATTCTAAATTGCTAGTTAATTGTTCCACTGTATTTGAGCACACTATTTCCCTGCAATGATTCAATATGCCTTCTTTATCACCTAAAATATTTTACATATTGAATAATTTAAAAACATACATTATATGATATATATATGTAGCAAAAGCAGAGACTTAAGAAAGGGGACAAGGCTTAACTGAGAAGAGAAAGGAGGCAGTCTATACAGGGTAGATGGACTGTGTCACTGGCATATAGGAAATAAAAGGAAACCTTAAATATTTTTAGGGAATAAACAATGAACAATTGTATAAATGGAAAAGTAAAATGACACCTGTTAACCTGCAAATATTTCTGTCTCACAAGTTTGGCTGAAAACTTAACAGAGAGCAGAGCTAGCCCTTCCAAGCTTACCTCTGGGTACAAGCCCTGTACCTTTCACTCACTCAACATTTATTCAGCTTCACTATGCTTAAGGCATTTTACTAGGTGCTAGTTATACAAAAAAGCATATGATTTAGTCCATTCCCTTAAGGAATGCATACATTCTTTAATCGACTGCACTTTTTAGGTTAATGTGGTAATGATCTGTTTGTGCGCCTATTTCTTTTTCCAGACTACGACCTTCTGCAGGACAGAGTCCACGTTTTATTCATGTTCTAATCCCTAGTGTTTAGAATAATTCTTGACACATAGTTGCTGCTGATCAATGAATATTTGTTAGAATTCCCTGGGAGCAGAATCCCATTATTTCCAGGGTTATTCATACCCAAATCCATCTGCCAAGGGAAGATGAGAGCCATCTACTAAGCATTCATTTTTGCAAATGAGTGACTTTTTCTCTCCTACTCAGGTTTCTTTCAATGTTGCTGTGCCAGATAACTCCCTTTTTCTTCTACAGATTCACTTTCTACCCTCAGGCTGGCTAGGTTCCTCCACCGAAAGTCTTTAGTCCTCTCAAGGCAGCCTGAGATGATACACTCTCCTCCTTTTGGCTTCCAATAACTTCTCCTTTCCTTCATCCTTCAGAGTCTATGGTGGTGGCTGACTGGCAGCTAATAGCCCTGGGTTCTCAATAATCTTCTGTGGCTCCAATACATGTCCCATCCATTCCTTTTTGAATAATCTCTCTGCAGATAAAATCTCTTCACATTATACTTTTAAGTGTGCAATCTCCTTGTTTTTTGTCAATATTTTTATAATAATAATAATTATTGCTTTCCTCATGTGTGTGTGTGTTGGGACGGGTGGGGAAGGTAGGTAGGGGTGGAAGTGTGGTGTGCATGTGCAGGAAAGAAGTTTTATTTTTAAGGGATCCAGTAGCCTGAAAAGAAGTTCCAAAGACTGAAGTTATACTTTGGCAAAAGGATCAGTGAAAATAAGAGAAAAAAAACTTGGATATCCCTGAAAATAAATATTCCTTCATGTGGTGATCAATTGATGAGTCACAGTGAGTTATGGTATTTATTTATTTTTCAAAATTTTACCCAACATTAACTGCACGTGTCCAGGGACTCTCAATGGCTTTTTGTTTCTTGACAAGTTGTGAAGAAAACCTATTTGCCATTACTATCTAAAGGTGATATTGTCTGTCCCGAATAAAGAATTCTATTCTATACGTATTAGTTGAACTACAAAAACCCTGTCAAACTTCTTAGGAACATAGTCTAAAACTTTCAGGAGTAATTATTAAAGGACTCCAAAATGATATAATTTGCTGATCTAACTTTTATTTTCCTTGATTCTTATGGTGCATTGGATAGTGTTCACTTTATTTGTAAATGTAGACTCCAAGGGAATAAAATAAATTTCACCTTGTTGCCTTTGGTCACAATTCTGGTGGATTATTCATTGACTGTTTGCTACTGTGTGTATCCTTACATTATAGGTAAAGAAATATGTAGATAAAAATATCTTAGACACTGTACTTATTTCATTTATTCTTCTCTTCAATAAGCTTCTGTGAGAACTAATTAAATACTAGATGTCATGATAGGCACTGAGGAATCATAAATAAGATATATTTTTCCCAAGGTACTTAAGTGAAGATTGATGGGCTGTGAAAATGAACTTCATTAAAGGTTAAGTCCCTTTCACTTTCCATTACAGAGGTATAGGAAGAACTACTTTACCTTCATAGTGAGATTTTTCAAACTGACTGTTATGGGAGTAGTTCCAAGAGTATCACAGAGGCTGGATCCAAAGCTGTGCATTGGTCCCGCTTCTACATTCTGACAGTTCTCTTTCAGTATTAATATTTTTATAATGCTATCATAGTTTCAAAATTCTTCTCTAGTGTAGCAAGTTCAGACAAGATAAACTACATAAGGTTTATAGGTTTGACTTTTATTTTGGTGTAAGGCAGATACACATCACAGAAAGTCCTTACGTGTGAGCCAAGGAAGGCATATGACCAGTACGAGTTGTTAAAATAACTGCAATAGATACTCGATGTCACTCACCCTAATTATCTTGATATTGAAATCATTTTTGTATATTTTGAATGTATTTCGTTGAAGCAATAGTACCATTTCATCATTTCCCACTGAATAAACTTTAGTAGGGAGGTGTCATGTGCCAGGGAACTAGGAACTCTTGCTTTTAAGTCACTATTTGATTCATGACTTTGCCATTACTCTTGTCTCCTTGCATTTTCTCATGGCACTCCATTTCCTTAATAATAGAAGTCTCTAGTCTTAACACACTTCATCTGTATGCACTCAAGTTCTCTTGGCTGGCATTTGCAGATATCCCTTCCCCAGCTGTTTCTATTTATGACACCGTTGTGCTTTGAAAAGATATATTTTTAAGAAGCGATAGAGGAGCATTTTAATAAATTCTACATGAGGGGGAATATTTAGTTTCTATGCAGTTTTTGAAGACCAAATAATAGATGTTCAATGATGATCTTTTAAAGTAGTGCCTGTAGGTTGCTTACTTTCCCTCTAGATAGAAGAGACAGAAGAGTGTTGACACTCTTGGGGAGTCACGTCCCCGTGGCCCGTTGTTTATACTTCTGACAGGGCCCTGCAGACTAGTGCTAATCAGTGCTAATTTCATATGTTCCACAAATAAATAAGCAAATAACTATTAATAAGGAGCAGCCCTGGACTGTAATTGTGAATGAAAGCAAGAAGGTGATATTCATTCTCAAGAGAAAAATGTATTAAGATCTTAAAGACGTATAATTCTAATTAACAGTTGTTTCTCCGCTTTATGAGAAGCAAAAGTGTCGCTCTTCGTGACAGTACCATTTTTAAAATGTTGAGAGCTTGGATTATGTAGAGAACGATTTAAAAGCTCATTTGAAAGATTCAATGGCTTTTTATGAAGTCTGTGTTATCTTTTCTTTGAGGAACAGGGATGTACATCAGAAAATTAGCTTAATCACTCTACTTAAATTGTTTTCTTGTTTCATTTTATATACTAGAATATTTTATATACTACCATTCTCATTAAAAATATCTAAGATGATCCTGAGTATACAATATGCACATGGGGGGACTACAGAAAAGTGCCATGGTCTGAGTACCAAATGAATGCCTTTACTCTCAAAGACGTTATAGAAGGGGGTTCCCTTTCTCTTGACATACATTGTGCTGAAACCAATCTTTGTTCATCTAAGAATTCAAGCAAAATAAAAGGACCACACAGATGCAAAAATGGGTCTAATTATGTTTTCTATTTTATAAATGTTAGAAGTGAATAAGTAAAATGTCAAGCATTTTGTTAAAAAGCAGTTTTTAAATTTAAGTATTTTAAATAATATTAAATATTATCAATTAAAACCTAAGCTTCATTCAAAAGCACCAGACATATCTTCTTTTTTAGAACGGGGAGACAAAGCTTGTTTTTTTTTCCTCAATCTGTTTTTTTTTTTTTTTTTGCGGTACACGGGCCTCTCACTGTTGTGGCCTCTCCCATTGCGGAGCACAGGCTCCGGACGCGCAGGCTCAGCGGTCATGGCTCACGGGCCCAGCCGCTCCGCGACATGTGGGATCTCCCCGGACCGGGGCACGAACCCATGTCCCCTGCATCGGCAGGCGGACTCTCAACCACTTCGCCACCAGGGAAGCCTCAATCTGGTTCTTGAATTAACTTGACTACGGAAATCAAACTCTTTTAAGCTGTTATAAATAATTAACCAAAAAATGATGTTCTACATTTTTTGAAAGTACACATTTTTTTTCAAACGTTAATGCTTTCATTTCAGGAGAGTAGTCTTTAAAGAGAAAAGCCAAATGCATCTTTAAAAAGCCAAGAATATGATTTCTTCTCTCTCATTAATATGTTTATGGCATTGAAAAAATATCTTATTTTAGGTAACTTCGTATTACTGGCCTCTACAAAACTTCCAGCCATCTACATTCTTTCCATATGTCCGTGTCAGTGCTTATTTGCCATACAAATTAGTTATTATTTACAAAGATAGACATTTTTTTAAAGTGAACAATATATTTATCTTTGAGAATTTACATTTTGAATTGTGCTCTTAATTTTTCTTATAGGAGTGAGTTAATTTTACATTTTAAGGAAAAAGTCCTTTATAAGTTGGAAAAATATTTAGTGATAAATTGAGTAACTGCTATAATTCAAAGTTGTAGATTTTAACAGCTAGTGACTAGAAAATAAGATTGTGCTTCCTTTTAATTCTCCAATTAATATAGCTTGAGCCTCTACCATTCTAATCACTGGAAGTAAGACTTCTGAGAGTTGTCTTGGGTCCCGCCATTCATCTGCTCAGAAGTATCGGGCTCTTCGTTACATTGCTGTCTCAGCCGCTGGCCCTGCTCCTGAAACCTCTAAATATGCGGGTTCAGCAACGTTGTCCTCAAGAACAACTACCACTGCTGCCTTTCTCTGATCCAAGTACTAACCAGGCCCAACCCTGCTTAGCTTCCGAGATCAGAGGAGATCGGGTGTGTTCAGGGTAGTATGGCCGTAGATACTTCTGCCTTTCTGATCTCTCACAAGCCTGACCCTCTCTCTCCTCCATCTGAAAAATGAGATAGATCTCTCCTAACTCCCCAGACGACAACTGAGATCAGGTTAAAATGTTAAACAGGTCTTATTAAAGGTTTGGGCATCATGGAAGGAAAGTAAAATAAAGACAGTCATTTTACTATTGCTATAAAAGTGGCTATTTTAGAGTAGACAGGCCCTCAGATCTCTTTTTGGTCCAGCTTTAGGCTGGCTGATATCTTGCCAGCAATGTCCCAGCATATCCATCACTCAGAGGCCCATCTTAATCCCTAGGCCCAAAGTGAAGATGCCATTCACCCTAATCTAAGGTCCTAAGTCCTCATTTCTTACCTTATATTGGAGCTCATCCAAGATGTTTGACAATGAGAAGATATACTACCATTAAGGAAAAAGCTACACCTACCCACAAAGCTGTGATCTTGCCTTAGAAGCCATCAAAAGACCCTACAACACCATAACCTAACAGGTTTCTCTGCTATAAGTAATGTTTCATTTGCGTGTAGTCATCCATGTGAGTGTGTACTGGCCTTACCCAGTCCAGCTTCCTCCCCATAGTATGAAGTAGAGGAAGAATTGGTCCTGTAAGACCTTCGTACCATCCTCTCTCTCCTTGCTTTACATTTCAAATACTCAGGGAATGAGACAGACAATGCTACAGATATGCAGTCGCTGATACTTATAGTATGGCTCAAATCTAGTTTGTGAAAAGAAGCATTTTCTAAAAACACAGTCTCTGAAAGCTCTTGTTAAAAATTTCCCCATTTACATGATTAAATCTTAACTTTCCATTCGGAAGCATTTGCACTGGAGTTATTTCATTGAGTTCAGGTTTTTCTTCCAAACAATGAGTTGGTACTTTTCTGTTTTTTTTTTCCCTAGGAACAAAGTAACAGACTTCCTCAAGGACTCCACCCAAGAACGTAGGACTATGGATCAATGGAACAGGATAGAAAGTCCAGAGCTAAACCCACGCACCTATGATGATAAAGGAGGCAAGAACATACAATGGAGAAAAGACAGCCTCTTCAATAAGTGGTGCTGGGAAAACTGGACAGCTACATGTAAAAGAATGAAATTAAAGCACTCCCTAACACCATACACAAAAATAAACTCAAAATGGATTAAAGACCTAAATGTAAGGCCAGACACTATAAAAGTCTTAGAGGAAAACATAGGCAGAACACTCTCTGACATAAATCGCAGCAAGATCTTTTTTGACCCACCTCCTAGAGTAATGGGAATAAAAACAAAAGTAAACAAATGGGACCTAATGAAACTTAAAAGGTTTTGCACAGCAAAGGAAACCATAAACAAGACAAAAAGACAACCCTCAGAATGGGAGAAAATATTTGCAAACTAAGCAACAGGCAAAGGATTAATCTCCAAAATATACAAACAGCTCATGCAGCACAATAACAAAAAACCAAACAACCCAGTCAAAAAATTAGCAGAAGATCTAAAGAGACATTTCTCCAAAGAAGACACAGAGATGGCCAAAAAGCACATGAAAAATGCTCTACATTACTAATTATTAGAGAAATGCAAATCAAAACTACAATGAGGTATTACCTCAAATGGCCCAGAATGGTTGTTATCAAAAAATCTGCAAACAATAAATGCTGGTGAGGATGTGGAGAAAAGGGAACCCTTCTACACTGTTGATGGGAATGTAAATTGGTACAGCCACTATGGAGAATAATATGGAGGTCCCTTAAAAAACTAAAAATAGAGCTACTGTATGATCCAGCAATCCTACTCCTGGGCATATATCTGGAGAAAACCATAATTCGAAAAGATACATGCACCCCGATATTCATTGCAGCACTATTTACAATAGCCAGGACATGGAAGCAACCTAAATGTCCATCAACAGAAGAATGAATAAAGAAGATGTGGTACCAGAATGGTTGTTATCAAAAAATCTGCAAACAATAAATGCTGGTGAGGATGTGGAGAAAAGGGAACCCTTCTACACTGTTGATGGGAATGTAAATTGGTACAGCCACTATGGAGAATAATATGGAGGTCCCTTAAAAAACTAAAAATAGAGCTACTGTATGATCCAGCAATCCTACTCCTGGGCATATATCTGGAGAAAACCATAATTCGAAAAGATACATGCACCCCGATATTCATTGCAGCACTATTTACAATAGCCAGGACATGGAAGCAACCTAAATGTCCATCAACAGAAGAATGAATAAAGAAGATGTGGTACATATATACAATGGAATATTACTCAGCCATAAAAAAGAATGAAATAATGCCATTTGCAGCAACATGGATGGACCTAGAGATTAAATTGGGAGATTGTGATTGACATATACACACTACTATATATAAAGTAGATAACTAATAAGAACCTACTGTATAGCACGGTGAACTCTACTCAGTACTATGTAATGACCTATATGGGAAAAGAGTCTAAAAAAGAGTGGATTATGTATATGTATAACTGATTCACTGTGCTGTACAAAAGAAAGTAACACAACATTGTAAATCAACTATACTCCAGAAAAAAAAAAAAAGGGAATTCCCTGTTGGTCCACTGGTTAGGACTCTGCGCTCTCACTTTTGAGGGCCTGGGTTCTGTCCCTGTTTGGGAAACTAAGATTCCACAAGCTGCTCATAACCTTGAAAACAGCACTTTTGGGGGCTTGCAGGGATTGTCAACAGCAGAGACAGCAGTGTGAAGAGGAGGCCACCAAGTTTAAAAAATCTCAAATTTTAGAATCCAGAGCATCCTATAAGAAACTGATCTAAAATTGAATGGTTACCTTAGAACAATTTTTTTTTTTTTTTTT
>NC_041221.1:86903105-86988510 GCF_002837175.3 Physeter macrocephalus | reverse complement strand
TTTTTGTGGTATGTGGGCCTCTCACTGTTGTGGCCTCTCCCGTTGCGGAGCACAGGCTCCGGACGCGCAGGCTCAGCGGCCATGGCTCACCGGCCCAGCCGCTCCGCGGCATGTGGGATCTTCCCGGACCGGGGCACGAACCCGTGTCCCCTGCATCGGCAGGCGGACTCTCAACCACTGCGACACCAGGGAAGTCCTAGAACAATTTTTTATTCTCACAAGTTGGGTGAGGCTGGACTCCAGAGTCTGGGCTCTGAGCTGCAGGCTGCATGTTGGGTTCAGGCCAGTTCCATGCGTCTCATTCTGGAGCCCAGGTCGGAGTTCAGCTCTGGCAGATCCCAGAGCTCAAAGTGCTACCTCATGTGCACAAGTGCATTTCAAGCTTCTGCTTGAGCCATGACCATAAAAATGAGTCAAAAGATCAGTCAAGGGCTTCCCTGGTGGCGCAGTGGTTGAGAGTCCGCCTGCCGATGCAGGGGACACGGGTTTGTGCCCCGGTCCGGGAAGATCCCACATGCCGCAGAGCGGCTGGGCCGGTGAGCCATGGCCGCTGAGCCTGCGCGTCCGGAGCCTGTGCTCCGCAACGGGAGAGGCCACAACAGTGAGAGGCCCACATACCACAAAAAAAAAAAACCGAAAAAAACCCAAAAAATCAGTCAAAGGAAGACACATGGCCAAGTCCAATGTCAAGTAGAAGTTCACTTAGCCTTCCCCTCCACAAAGCTGCTGCAAGGGTGTGGGTCCATAATTCTATTACAGAGGAACCGATAATTATGTCCAGTAATTCAATGTCCTTTTCTGGACCCCTGCAGACTTTGCCCAGTTCTCCAACAACTCTCTCTGTGTCTAACCTTACTCCATATCCTCATTGTTTACAACTATGTGATTGCTTCTCGGCTCAAATCAATGTTTCAAGTTTAGAAAAAATGTAAACTTTTTAGTGAGACCAGTAAGTTCATCCTGGTAACTTTTATAGCATGTTTTATTTCTATGTTTGTTCTTTCTGTACTCTCACCCTCTAGAGCTATGTTTCCATCTACCTGGCACTTCTCTGGACATCTAAACTCTTTTAAGGCTCATGAGTTTTTGCAGGCTATCTCTTCTTACAGAAATTTATTTTATTTACCCAGCAAGTATTTATTAAATGCCTATGACATGCCAGGCACCCAGCTATATTAGAGATACATTGGAGAACAAAATAGAAATTGTCCCTTCCCTCAGAGAGCTTACAGGAGACTGAGGGAAACCTTTGCCACAGTGAATATGCAGTCATATTTTAGGGTGCAGTTTTGATCACCTAAGACTTTCTCTGTTTTTCCCAGGGGTAGTTAATTTTTGCTGTTTTAAAGTTCTCATACCACTTTGCATCAGAGTGGCTAAATTATATTTTGAGATACAAATTAATGCTTTTTTTTTCTATACTTTCCCCTTTTTCCTCCTCCCTATTCTTTGGCCAGGGAAGTTTTTGGAAAAGAACCCCTCCTCTCTCCTCCAAAACAACTACATAACCTATTGAGGACATTTTGATAGGTGACCGTAAGAAAAATACCAAGATAGAGTGGTGTGGGACTGGAGGTGGGGAATCTAGGGGAGAGTGGTGGAGAGCACAGGACCTTTCTCCCTGGCCTGGGGAAAGGAGGAAGAGAAGAGATCTGTAGGTCCCAGGGGCAGAGAGGGCCCATTTACTGCTTCTGGTAGTGCCCTGAGGAGGATGCTGTCGGTAATCATAACAACAATTACAGCAACAGCAATGATAATGAGAGCAGTTAAATGTTACTGAATTCTTACAACTGTTACTGAATTCTTACAAAAATGCTAGGTATTGGTTCCTAATGCTTTATATTAAATTACCTCATTTTGCCTTCACAACAACTCTGTGAGGTAGATAACATATATATCTCTACTTTGCAGATGAAAATCTGAAGTTTAGGAAATTGAAAAAATTCTGCCGAGGTCGCACAGATATGGTATGGCCAGGATTGGGTTCAAATGATGCCAAAGTCAGCCTTCTTAAGCAATTCATGATTGTGCCTCTCTACAGCAGGGCCCTCTAGGCTGGCTGCCTGGGAAACTGAGGCAGAGAAAGCCATGTAAAAGCTTCTTGTTTCTTCTGCAGGACACAGAGGTGGTCAAAGGCCCCTGGGTCAAGGAGTCCTCTAGCCAAGGGGCAAACCCTCCACCCTCATTTCCTTCCCATTCCAATGGCCCAGGTAAGAGGATGTGTGGGAAAAGAACTAAGAATTAACAAGGTCACATTTTCGGCTGGTCTGGAAGATGGGGGCTTGGTGTAAAAAAAACAATCAGGCATAATTAGAGAAAATAATAAATGTAAGTCTTGTGCATGTGAGTTTGTAAAGGGAGACATATACCCGTTACATAGATTATCTCTATTCTTCCTCTTCTCACTTTGCATTATAATTAGAACCTTTGCTGTTGATTATGAACAAGTAGAAGTTAGGAAATTTCTGTTATTTGACTTTGTTACCTACACAAAGCAGAGTGACAGGCATATGTTGGTTGAATGGATTATTGAAATGCCCTTAATAAGCTTTTTCTATTATTCAATTTTCCCCGAGTAAATTCTGTTTACTTACAATGTTGAAGTCTTTGTTGCGAATATAAATTCAATTAACAGGAATAGCTAATATTTCAAATGTCCTTGCTCTTAAAAGTATTTTTACCCCTTTCTTTATTTTTATTTTTAAGATAATGTTTTGAGAATAAATCAGAGACTGTGACATGAAAACATTTTAGACAAAATGCTTATTAATCGCACTATGAAATTTCTAAAGGCAAAGGGAACTTCCACAGTGTAACCACAATAGCTACAGAATTTATCAAGAAAACAGCATTGATGAATAGGAAGAGGAAATACATTCTCAGCTGAGGAATGATGCCAGAGAGACCTGCAACAAATGAATCAGCAGGAGGAGGTCTTGTTACTGGTAAGGGCCAAGAAGCCAAGCAGTGTCACTGAGAGGAAAATCAACCAAAGAATGGAGAGCATGAAGCAACTTCATATAAATCGAGCTATTGTTGGTATCTGTGATGATAACAGCTGCCCAGTTAGTGTGCTGCCCTTCTTACTCACTTCCTTCCTATTCCTCCACCTTTTTGTGGTTCCTGAGCTGCGTCCCTTGAGCTTGCCAATTCTCTAGTCCCACTAACCTCAAATAGATTTTTTTTCTCTTGGGTAAATATCAACCTTAACAGCTTCCATTTGAATTCATGAGAATAACTATGTCAGTGACACCAAAGTACATGCATAAACTTACAAGTCTCAACTTAAAACTGTAAGACTTTTGAGGAAAAGCATAAGTTCTTAGGTTCATTCCTTCATTCACTCACAGACCATCCAGTCACCATCTATTATTTACTACATGTTGGACAGTGCTCTAGCTGCTGGAATTCACAGATAAGGTGGGGAGACAGCCATGTGAATAACACAATGAATGCTAGAGTAGAGGCATTTTACGGTTCCACGAGAGCACAAAGGAAGAAGGCAATATGGAAAATAGATGAGGATTTCTAGAGCAGGGGACTTTTGAGCTGGATCTCAAAATATTCTAAGAGGGTTGCCTATTGGCTCAGAGAGAAAAAGGCATCCAGGGATAAAAGGACAGCATTTTCAAAGGCCCAGAATCATGAAAGAACATGATGTATTTATGGATTGGAAAATGATTCCATGTGGATGATGTTAGGGTGAGCTGTGAGAAGAGAAGTTTGGGAGGTGAGGTAGGGGAAGAAAGGGAGGCCGTGAGTGGCTTTGAATGTTGTACTTAACAATTTAGAGATTGTTGCAAACTTCACTGATACAGTTAATTTTCAATGGCAACAGTTATTCTGTTGACTGGTTGGGGACTGATGTGAATAGGCAATATCTCTCCACTGATGGCAAAATGATGCTAGTACTAGGGTAGGGACAGCTGAACCCTGTAGGGACACAACCAAACAGGGTGTAGAGATGGCTCCAGTTTCTACTGAGTAGATTTGCACATGATGGGTATCCATGAATATCCTTGACTTACTGGGGTTTGGTGTGTATGTGTATAAGATGATATTTGGTTCTATTGGAATTGAAATAAAGAAAGGTGGGCTGGGGTGGAGTATAAATATTGCTGTTCACTCAGGTACTAGAAATTCTTAATTACGCCTCTGCTCACGATTACCTGGACAGAGTTACCCTTCAGGTTCTTGTGAGACATGAGTAATAGGTATACTATGTCAATGTTTCTCTGACCCACCCCTCCCTTAGTATATGGGGGAGTATTTTAGTTCAAGAGAAAAAGGGAAGCGAAGAGGAACTGGTGTGAGAGAAAATCCTTGAGAAAAAGTCTTAGTTTTTCTCATAGTTTTAATCTTTTGCCTCAAAATTAGTCAGCTTGACAGAGTGGGTCATAGCAAACTTTGGAGGCAGATCATTCTAGGTTCTTATTCTGACTCTACCCATTAACAGCTATGGGACCTGTGGGAATCAGGTGACATGTTTTAACCCAATTTCCCATCTCCAAACTGGGCAGAGCAACTCCTACGTCGAGAGTAGTAAGAATCAAAAGAGGTTAATATGTGGAAAGTATTCAGCACAATGCTTATCATAGGAATCATAAACTAAATTAGTCTTTGTCAGAGACTTCCTATAAAGGATCTCTTTGCATTGAAATGCATCGGTCATAGCCTTTTCTTTTTAAACACACCTTTTCTTGCCAAGTTCCATACGCAGTATGTCCTGTTCATTTCATATGTCACATCATAAGCCTCTGACCCTCCTCTCTCTTCTCACACTTGCTGCAAGGACCCACCAGCCCCTTTTCCCTTTTTGGGGCAGCACCTCCTGTCCGCTTGCTTGTTTCCATTTTGACGCCTTTGTGCCTGTTTGTAGACAGCTTTGGTTCTTCAATCATCATGTCTAAGCATATTTTTTTGACCTCTGAAATAGCACATTAACAATTAATTTGACTCTCTGTTTTATGTTTGCTCTGAAGAACTTGCTCAGGGTTTAAGAAAATCTGGGCTATCCTCTCATTTTTTTAAAGTTGACTCAGTCATGAAGATTGGAAAACTAAACATTAAAAGTCACTAGACACAGGAGAACAGCTAGACTTAAATCCTTAATCATTTTACAGCCAAATGTTATTTCTTACGCTAGGAAATTTGACTTTAGAATGACAAGGTTGGAAATATTTCACTTGTTATATCTCAACAAAGATCATTTGCATTCAAATTTGCAATCAGGAATTACCTTTAATTCTTTAGGCTTTTTTCCAAATACAGGTATCCCTGCTTTTCGAAAGTTTGTGTTATACCACTTCACTTTTATGAAAAACCTACACTAATACTTGTTTTTGCTTTTTGCTTTTACAAAAAAAGGCAAAAAGTGAAAACAGCCTTCAGTGTTTGTTTTGCGGCCAGCCATTATAGAGGCAGCGCGCCGCAGAGCAGCGAGAGTGGCCCCACCAAACTCCTTCCCCGGGAACTACGCTCTGCATCTCAACAGCCAGCCGCCGTAGCTTTGAACTGTGTCTATGAGCATCTGCGCTTTATCTCCATTTATTTTGTGCATGCGTTAGCACGATTTATCTGAAGATAATTACTTCTTCGCTTACACCATTTTGACTTAAGCTGTCCTAGAAACCATCTACTTTCCAATATTGGGATATTGGGGTGGGGGTACGGGAACTATAACCAAGAAAAAGCCACCACCTGCTGGAGATAAGTTTTGCATAATTATCAATTAGCATATAAAAGATGAGATTTTGAATTAGAAATCTAGAATAAGGTATCATGCATACTCTGGCATCAGTTTTGGGTGATCTGTTAACTTACTGTCTCTCAGTTCTTCCACCTAAAATGCAATCAACAAATTCTTCCTTTCTTTTGTTTATAGGGGAGTGGTGAGGCTAAATAAAATAATATATATGTGGATATTCTGTGCTCTTTGGAGGACAGCTACTATGTAAATTCAAGTTATTATTATTGGCAACAACAAGAGCACTGGAGCAGAAATATGCATCCTGCTGAATTCCTACCCTGACCTGCTATGAGCTTCAGTAGGCAGCTCAGAGGATACCTGTACATTTCACCACCACAGTCGTATAGCTGACAGGACGGCCCTCAGTTATGTGATTGGGGTGCAAAGGGTTATGTTATTATTGGAGGACTGCATGGACAATGTCATGGGTAACCATGCTGTAGATAAAGACCTAGAAAACCATTTTAGGATCTCATTGCCATCCTTGAGAGTCTCAGTGTTATTCCTAACAGGACTGGCAGAGAGTACAATCTGAGGCATTTTCTACCTCAATTAAAAATAGAGGGGCTTCCCTGGTGGCGCAGTGGTTGAGAATCTGCCTGCCAGTGCAGAACACGGGTTCGAGCCCTGGTCTGGGAGGATCCCATATGCCGTGGAGCAACTAGGCCCATGAGCCACAACTACTGAGCCTACGTGTCTGGAGCCTGTGCTCCGCAACAAGAGAGACCGCGATAGTGAGAGGCCCGCGCACCGCGATGAAGAGTGGCCCCCGCTTGCCGCAACTAGAGAAAGCCCTCGCACGGAAACAAAGACCCAACACAGCCAAAAATAAATAAATAAATTAAAAATATATATCTTAAAAAAAAAAAAAGAAAACTTGAGATTTCCCTGTTGGTCCAATGGGTAAGATTCCTTGCTCCCAATCCAAGGGCCCTGGTTTCAATTCCTGGTCAGGGAACTACATCCCCTATGCATGCTGCAACTAAGAAGCCCATATGCCACAACTTAAAAAAAAAAAAAAAAGATCCCACATGCCACAGATAAGACCCTGTGCAGCCAAATAAAATAAAATAAATAAATTAATAAATATATATTTTTTTAAATAGAAAACTTAGTGTAAGATGTATATGTGGGCAGAATGAATGGCAAGAACTGGCAGGACCTGTTCCTCCCTTCCTTCTTTTGTAATCTAATCTATAGTATCTTTTCTATTGCTTAATAGCACAAATTTAAATTCTTTGTATCTAACAGTGTCTTGATATTCTGGAGTTCGGGTGCCTTTATAAGAAGTCATTTGGGTTTTAGATTTTTCATGGCTCAGTTCAGTAAACATCACAACTAGTATAAATATCTTTAGCTTTGTGTTGAAATCCTTGTTTTGCTTTGCAAGCCCAATATTATCTTGTAGCAGGTGCAGATCCTGTGTTTTCTGAGTTCTTAATGAACATAAATCCCTAGTGGAGATATTTTTTATTCCCTACATGCCATTGTTCTGATAAAGATGCTTATAAAAAACAGACAGATACTCTTCTAGACTGCATGACTAAGGATGTACTTCAAAAAAGGCCAGTGTTCATCAGGAAATGGGAAACTGCCTATGGCTTTTGTAGATACTCTATGCGGATGTCTTTGAGTAAGTTTGCTAAGTAAAAGCCACATTATTCATTGCAATCCTCTGGCATCAGTATAGCTCATAGAAAGTGTGTCATACTGTGAAATTGTTATACGCCCCTTTCTGTGCTCCTGGAGTCACTTAGCTATTAAAATATAATTTAAAATAATTGCCGGAAATGGGCATGATCAGGGAAGGGTTCCAGGGAAGTTTTGCAAATAAATACAGACCATTTATAAGCACACTTTAAAAAACCTGGTTCCCAGACTCTATTTAAAAGATATCTGGGTGAGAGAAAAAAAAATTAAACCAGTATTTTCCACCATTCATCTCGTCTCCAATCATAATTTTTCAGAAGCAAGCATCTGCTTGCAAATAACAGAATGGTGCCCCAGTACATCTCTCTCTTTCTCTCTCTCTCTCTCTCTCTCTCTCTCTCTCTCTTTGATGGAAGTAATGACATGAGTGAGGAATCTCTGAGGCCAATGATTACTGTTAATACGGTTACCTTTAGCCCACCTTGCAAACTGCTAGACACAGTGAAAGATCCTGTCTTTACCACTTTCTCTTGAAGGGTTAGGGAGTTGCATACCTAAAATAAATATAAGCATAATAAGCTCCTACCAATTATTCATGAGAAGCTTGTAGGGACTGTCAGACTCTCGGAAGGAGTAGATAGATTGCTTCTAATCCGTATCTCCATCCTGATCTTGCTCCAGAGCTGGCATCTCACATTTCCCACCGCTGCTAGACGTTTTCTTGTGAATGCCTCTTTGTTGCCTAAAACTCTATATGGTTAAAGCTAAACTCTAAACTTGGTTCATGTGTTTTTTCTTCACTCAGTCAACTGACAAAATCTATCAATGTTTTTTCGTTCCCTCCCTCGCTCTCTCTCTCCATCCTTCCTTTCTTTAATCCATCTGTGCATCTATCCAAGCAGTATATATTGTGTCCTCTATGCGGATCTCTGCGTATACAGATATCAATGAGGCAGCCACATGGTTTCCCTCGTTACTGATGGAACTGTCTAGAGGTGTCCTATCTAAATTCTTGTTCTCAGCGTCCCTTATCTTTTTCTCCTCCTCTTCCCACCAATTTCCTATCCATCCCACACATCGTTATCAAATTAGTTGTTCAAAAAACTTTCCTTTGAATATGTTACTCTTCGGTTTTAAAAAAACCTTCATTGGTTTTTATTTTCCATAGGAAAATGGAAGTGATTTGGAGGGAAGGAAGGGGGAGAAGCACTTCTTTCCCCCCTCACCCTCCTCAAGTCCATCTGACATGTCTTTTCAGTGGATTTCCTCTTAACCTTCTTCATAAGCCTTCTATCCCAGCAGTCCATGTGTTCACTACCTTCTGAATAAGCCATGTGTCTTCCTCAAGCTATGCTTTGCTCATTCTTTTCTTGAAAATCACCCCCCTCACCATTCTACCAGTATCAATTCTACCTTATTCTTCAAGATTTGATTCAAAACATATGTCAATCATAAAGCTTTCCTTGCTCCTCTAGGCCAGGGATTGACAATTATTTTTTTTCTGTGAAGGTCCAGATAGTAAATATTTCAGGCTTTCTGGGCCATACAATCTCAGTAGCGACCATTCACCTCTTCTGTTCTATCATGAAAGCAGACATAGACAAAATGTAAAAGAGTGAGTGTGGCTGTGTTCCAATAGAACTTTGTGGACACAAATTATACTTTCAACTTTCAAGTGTCATGATATATTTCTCCAAAATAAATGCTTAGTTTCATTTGCATGATATATTGTTCTTCTTTTGGATTTTGTTCAATCATTTAAAAATATAAAAAGCAATCTTAGGTTATGAACCATATAAAAACAGGTGGCAGGTGGATTTGGTCTACGGGCTGCAGTCTGTAGACTCCTGCTTTGGGCAGAAGATTCTTTCTCATGTAATTCTTAATTGTTTGTGTACTTTTTCTATACTGACCTGCCCTGAGTTTTAAGTATGTGTTTATTAACTTTAATCAGACTAGAATCCATGGAAGCAGGGGTTTTTCATAGATCTTCCTACTTATTCAGCATCTATGACAATATCTTTCATATAATTAGTGCTCTATGAAAATATGATGATATAAGTGATTCAAGCATGCTTTGTTAGATGAGTCTTTCTGCCTCTATGTTTAGGTCAAAGTAAATGAGAAATAACATTTTTTACAGATAATTTGTTACAGAGTTATTGCCCCTTTCATGTGTTCATGTGCACATTTAAAATACAGCTTGTTATTACAGGGATAAATATGACATAAGTTTATTTTTTGCTTTATAATCACTATAGCATTAATATGAAAATGCTTGCTTTCTTGGCAAGTAAAATAAATTAGGAAAACGACATGACAAAATTAGGATTGCAGCAATGGAAGTTTCTAAAAATATGTTTTTAGTACCGAGACAGTGAAGGTATCCCCTTTTAAGACCTCTGAGGCCACCTGGAAATCAGCATAAGTCATACTCCCATGGACCCAGACACTGAAGTTATGGGTGGTACTGACACATCCCAGTGTCTGGTCTGCCCAGGCTCATTGGTGGCAGAACTGAGGCCACCCAATAAGTCATGATTATCACGGTTTTGCAAATAACTCCAGCCTTAAATTTAAGAAACAGTTGAATAAAAAATTATACATTTGATTAAGTGTAAAGGGAGGTATTTGCAGGTATAAAAACATGCCACAGAGGAAGAAAATCCAGGCATTTCTTCCTTCCATTAGCCTTATAATACTCAGTCTCAAAAAAGTGCTACAAATACTCTTCTGAGTAGTTGTGGGGATAGAATAAGCTCTGCAATTCTTTTGGTTTTTATGTTTGTCGCTAGTTTTTCAGGCCAGCTGGCTAAGCAGGGACTATTTCTAGCCTAAAGGAAGCTCTAAGGAAGACCTTGTGATTTAGTTGCTAAGTAAGTATTTCTGCAGATGCTGTTATCTTTAGGTAATGATGCCCTACTTTACAAATGAAACTATGCATTCATTTTGGAGGGATAGTTGGATTTCTGAAATCTTGCGCTTTCTTATCTGGGATTCTGCTATTAAATACTGGTGTGTCTCAAGAACGGCCCTCATTTATAAAGTATTTATAAAGTATTGGTCTGGATGGTGTGTAAATTTCTCTCTGGCTTTATGACTCCACTTGTGTTTGAATGCCCACTAGGGCCGAAAATATCCTGGTTTCCCAGCCAGAATGGAGAATAGACTTTCTGGTCTATCTCGTGCAGGGTGGAATACCCAGCACCCATGAGGTGCAGATAGGTCACCCTCTTCAGACATAATAGAAAGTCGAATACTGTAACATGGATAACCATGTCCCTTTTCACAAGCACTTCCTGCTTCTGAGAAATCCTTGCTTATGAAAGGATATAATAAACTCTCTGGTTTGTCACCAGTGGTTATAATACTTTAAATAACTCAGATTACTTTGGGTTAAGCAGGATTGAAAAATATTATTTTTCTGGCCTGTGGGAGCAAATCATGAAAGATTTATTTTTAATCGCTCACTTGCCCTATTTGCAGGAACACAGTTTCGGGTCCTTGTTCTCCTTCTTCTTTTCTTTTGAAATCCTGTTTTCCACCTTATATTAAGGTTAAGTGGTTTGTAGATTGAGTTGTTTAATCCAGACAGACATGACTTCCATGGCTCTGTTGATTGTCCTGACCACATTTGTGCAGCAGAAATGACCACCCTGGCCTCTGGGGCACACAGTGGGGACATGAGCATGATTTGGGTGTCAGACTTGTTTTAAACTACTAATTCTGTTGTTGGCTGGCCAGAGTAAACTGGGAAAATCATTTAAGCTCCCTGAGCCTTAGTTTCCTAATCTTTTTTAAGGACGAAAATAAAATTATTTTTTAATTTACAAATTCTATTTGTAGGGCATACAAATAATCTAACACACTACTTAACTCAGAGTAGGAATACAATAAATGATACCTTCTGGCCCCATATCCACCTAGGCCTTTTTGTTGTTATTGTTTGCTGTTGCGGTGATAGTCTGGCAACCAGGTAATTGCTGATTTTCAGGACTATAATAATAATATTTTATAATGAGATACACTTCTAAGAATCTCAGAATTCTTACTGTATGCTACACCCCAACCCATTCCCCTCCACCCCCCAACCCCTTGCTAGCAAAATGTGAAAAAAATAGCAGTTCTTTTGCACAGTTTTCTTACAAAGGGAGAACTAAACTAAAAAGCAGTTAAATTTGAGATTGCAGAGAGGAAATGGAGGAGCTGGGAATAGGACCTGAAATTCTTGCTTAGCCTGGTCCTATGATAAGCACTATTAGATCATGTTCTCTGCTTGGAATGTCTTATCATCTATTTTGTGTAAGTATCCATAGAGATGGTTTGGTTTAAAAAGAAAACTCACAGAAAGTTTTAGGGAGCTATAATTTTTTAGTGCACAGTATGTTTTGCTCCAACATAGAAATTTAAAAGAAAATGGTTAAATGAATAGGACCCCCAAAATCTATTAAAACATAACACTTGACACCAGCCCTTCTCAATCTTAAAGTCCAAATTGAAGTTTCATTTAATGTCAGTGAGTATCAGCTGCTTTGTACAATATAGACACATTCTCTGACTAGTGATCATTTTCAGCCTTTATAAATCTTGATTTTTAAAGTCTCAGTTTGGATGTGAATTTTGGATGTGAATCCATCTGAACAACAATTACAAAAACTTTCCAGTTGGCTTCCCCTTGCTGAACAGATAATAATCCAGTTTCTCTGACAAATAAATGTAGAGTACACAATCAACTTGACCAGTTTTGATAAACCTTGTTGAAATGTAATGAAGTGCCTTCACAATTTCTTTTCTGTTATTACTAGGACTTATAAATAAATAAACCACATTAGTTAGCATTGAGAAGATATTCTCTCATTCATTAACTGGGAATGATAAATTAAACTTAGGTGTTTTAATTGTAAAAAATTGTTTTGCTAAAATTTTCTTAATTTACATAACCTTCTTCATATGACATTCACTCTTAATTGTATAAAAATGAAAATACCTTTTAAGACCATTACCGCAGTCCATACTTGTTATGGGTTCAGTTTTGTCCCCTGAAATTCTTATGTTGAAATCCTGACTCTCAGTACCTCAGAATGTGACAGGGTCTCTAAGACAAAATTAAGGTAAAATGAGGCAATTAGAGTGGGCCCTAATTTAATATAACTGACGTCCCTAAAAGAACAAGAAATCAGGACAGAGACATGCAAAGAAAGGAGATGATGTGAAGATACAGGGAGAACACAGGCATCTACAAGCCGAAGAGAGAGGCCCCTGAGGAAATCAACCCTGCTGACAGGCTGATCTCCAAAATTGTGAGAAAATAAATTTTTGTTGTTTAAACCACCCAATGTGTGGTACTTTGTTATGGTAGCCCTAACCAACTTATATAACATCTTAAATTTGGGAATAGTATTGTATGATAGAGCAAAAATTTCCCACATTAGTCTTTATTTCTGCCAAAATTCCCTTTAATTCTTTTTTTTTGATACCATCAAAGTGTGACTGGCTGGGCTTCCCTGGTGGCGCAGTGGTTGAGAGTCCGCCTGCCGATGCAGGGGACACGGGTTCGTGACCCGGTCTGGGAAGATCCCACATGCCGCGGAGCGGCTAGGCCCATGAGCCATGGCCGCTGAGCCTTCGCGTCCGGAGCCGTTGAGAGGCCCACGAACCGAAAAAAAAAAAAAAAAAAAAAAAAAAAAAAAAAAAAAAAAAGTGTGACTGGCAAACCTTCTGTGCATAAGTATATTAAAATTTCTTTTACAGACAAATATTCTATAATTCTGCCTTGAGACAAACCAAATTTTGACCTTTCCCCTTAATTTTAATGAATTAACGATATCTTCCTGAATAATCCATCTCTGAGATAATTTTTACAAAATTGGTTCTAGGACAACCTCTTCCATATTCAATCAGTTCTTAAGTCTTATTGCTTTTAATACGTTACTCATAAAATACAGCATTTTATTACCTTGTTTTCCCTTCCACTTTCACTACCCTAATGAAGACACTAATGTCTCTCTGGGCTCATATAATAACTTCCCAAATGCCTTCACTTCTAGACTCCGTCTACCTCCAAATATTCAATACATAGACAGAAAAGTTAAGATTATGACAGGAAATATTTCTCATGGCAAATTTCTTCAATAGTTTCCCATTATCTACAGGATAAAATTTAAACCCCTTTCACAACACAATAGCATAGTCTTCATGATGTAGTCCCTGCATACACGTTCTGCTTTGTGTCTATTCCCAGTCTCCCAAGCTCAGCCCTTACTTTACTAATACTTACTTCCTGTAGATTCTAGAATGTGTCAAGCTTTTTTAAAAAAAATGCCTCTGTGTCTTTGCATATGTGTTACAGAATGTAATGTTTCCTCAGTATTCTCTGACCAACCTCTCATTCTTCAAGTCTTAGATCAAATAATATTTCATCTCTTGGTAAGTTCAAATGTGTCTTCTATGCACCCATCACATACTGTTTATAGCTCCTTGTTCACCTCCACACTGGATCAATGTATCTCTACATTTGTCTACTCAGTTCCTAGTACTATGCCTTCATGGTGAAAGGACTCAGTAACTATTTATTAAGTGATTACAAGGATAATATGGGTTATGGCATTATATAATCCCTCAAAAGTTTTCAAGAAGGCTGTACACTCACACAAAGTCTTTATGGAGATGACCATAATGGAAGATCATTTCAATACAATTTCCTACATAGGAATAATGTAATGGGGTTGTATTAAAGAATCAAGACAATACCAGGTAAACCATAGTTTTGATCACATGGGCAAAGATATGAAAATTATAAACTGATATAATTAATAAACATTACACTCTAAGTTCTATAATAGGAATATATGTGTTCTAGATATACTTGTAATTTAATGTAGTAAAAAGTATAACTATTAAATAATAAATTTGACATTAGTTAAATTTTCTGAATCTTCTAAAATGAATTTAAGGCTTCTTTGAAAACACATAAATAGCAGTATCATTAGAATGAAATTCTAGAACTATATACTTAAAGTAAACTTGAAAGCAATATCAAGCATTAACAAAACATTTAATGTTAAATGTCATTTTTATTTCCTTATAATAACTTATTTTAGAATTAGGGTGAAGTTGGCCTATGTCTCTGTGAAAAGTATATGAATTTCCCATGCACATTTGTGGGGATGTAAATTCAGAAACATATTTGAAAGCAATTTATCTTTGTGTTTCCAGATTATTCAAATTGTTCACAGTATTTGACCTAGTATATGAAATCCTGGAAGCTGATCTTAAGAGACAAATCAGACATTTAAAAAAGCTTCATGAACAAATATGTTTACCATAGCACTGTCTGAAAAAAATTAATAAAGTGTTGTTAAGAAAACGTGGTATATCAGTTCAATGGAATATTTTTCTGCCATTAGAAATTTACAATAGCATGGTGAAACATTAGTGTTATAATAGTGAAAAGCAGGAAAGAAAACTATGCTTAAAATAAGATCACAATTATGATATTGAAATATGCTGGGGAACAAACAATCCCAAAGTTAGCTGCAAGAAGGAAATAACAAAGATCAGAGCAGAACTAGAAACAAAAAGACAGTAGAAAAGATCAGTGAAACTAAGAATTGGTTCTTTGGAATGATAAAGAAAATTGACAAACCTTAACTAAATCACGAAAAAAAAAAAAACAAGACAGTTGACTCAAATAAATAAAATCAGGATTGAAAATTGAGACTGATATAACTGATACCACAGGAATACAAAGAATTATAAGAGACTGCTATGAATAATTATATGCCAACAAACTGAATAACCTAGAAGAAATGTATAAGTTCCTAGAAATATACAACCTACCAAGACTGAATCATAAATAGAAAATCTGAACAGATCAATTACTAGTAAGAAGACTGAATCTGTAATCCAAAGCCCTCCCAACCAACAAAAGTCCAGGACCAGATGGATTCACTGGTGAATTCTACCAAACATTTAAAGAGTAATGATTATCCATCCTTCTCAAACTCTTCCAACAAAGAGAATAGTAGGAGGGACCACTTTCAAACTCATAAGGCCAGCATTACCCTATTACCAAAACTAGACAAGGACACCACAAGAAAATTACAGACCAATATCCCTGATGAACATAGATGTAAAAATCCGCAACAAAATATTAGCAAACTGAATTCAACAATACATTAAAAGGATCATACACCATGATCAAGTGAAATTTATTCCAGGATATTCAATCAGTGTGGTACCCCACATTGACAAGATGAAGAATAAAAATCATATGATCATCTCTACAGGTGCAAAAACAGTATTTGACAAAATTCAACATCTGTTTATGATAAAAACACTCAACAAAGTGGGTATAGAGGGAGTGTATTTCAACATAATAAAGGCCATATACGACAAGCCCACAGCTTGAAAAGCTAAAAGCTTTTCATCTAAGGTCAGGAACAAGACAAGGATGCCCATTCTTGCCACTCTTACTCAACATAGTATTGAAAGCCCTAGCCAGAGCAGTTATGCAAGAAAAAGAAGTAAAAGGCATCCAAATTGGAAAGAAAGAAGTAAAACTGTCATTATTTGTAGACGACATGATACTATATATAGAAAACATTATAAAGATTCCACCAAAAAACTGTTCGAACTAATTAAACAAATTCAGTAAAGTTGCACAATACAAAATCAATATACAAAAATCTGTTGCATTTCTATACACTTCTAACAAACTATCAGAAAGGGAAATTAAGAATACAATCTCATTTACAGTTGCATCAGAAAGAATAAAACACCTAGGAATAAATTGAACAAGGAGGAGAAAGACATTTACACTGAAAACTATAAGATATTGATGAAATAAATTGAAGACGACACAAGTGGAAAGATAGTTCATGTTCATGGATTAGAGGAACTAATACTGTTAAAATATCCATACTACCCAAAGCAATCTATAGATTCAATGCAATCTCTATCAAAATCATAATGGCATTTTTCATAGAAATAGAACAAACAATTCTAAAATTTGTATGGAACTGCAAAAGACCCCAAACAGCCAAAACAATCTTGAAAAAGAAGAACAAAGCTGGAGGCATCATGCTTCCTGATTTCAAACTACAGTCGGCCTTCCATATCTGTAGGTTCTGCATCTGCGTATGAGGAGGGCTGACTGTATTATACCATTTTATATAAGGAACTTGAGCATCTGTGGATTTGGATCTCCTCAGGGGTCTTGGAATGAATCCTCTACAGATACCAGGGATGACTGTGTATTACCAAGCTGTAAGTACTCAAAGCAGTGTGATACTGGCATTAAAAACAGACACACAGATCAATGGAATAGAATAGAGAGCCCAGAAAAAAACCCATACATATATGGTCAATTAATTTATGACAAGGAGCCAAGAATATACAATGGGGAAAGGGAAGTTTCTTCAATAAATGGTGATGGGAAAACTGGACAGTCACATGCAAAAGAATGAAACTGGGCCACTAGCTCCCAGAACAAAACATAGGCAATAAGCTTCTGGACACTGGTCTTGGCAATGATTTTTTGGATTTGACACAAAAAGCAAAGGCAAAAAAAAGCAAAAACAAACAAGTCGGTGTATATCAACCTAAAAATCTTCTGCACAGCAGAGGAAACCATCAACAAATGAGAATGAAAGGTATGGAATGGGAGAAAATATTTGCAAATCATATATCTGATACAGGGTTAATATTGAAAACATACAAAGAACTCATACAACTCAACAGCAAAATTTCAATTAATCCATTAAAAAATGGACAGAAGATCTGAATAGATGTTTTTCCAAAGAAGACATACATATAGCCAACAGGTACTTGAAAAGGTGCTCAACATCACTCATCATCAAAATCAAATCATCATCATCAAATCAAAATCACAATGAAACATCACCTCACATCTGTTAGAATGGCTATTATCATAGCCGTGGGCAGGGCGTGGTGAGGGGGAATGGGGAGTTAGTGTTTAATGGGGACAGAATTTCAGTTTAGGAAGGTGAAAAATTCGGGAGATGGATGATGGTGAGAGTTGCACAACAATGTGAATGTACTTAGTGCCACTGAACTGTACAATTAAATATGGTTAAAATAGTATGTGTTATATTATGTGACTTTTACCACAATAAAAAAACATTAAAAAATGTTATTTAAATTAAAAAAAAAAGAAGAAATTCTTGCCATTTGTGACAACAAGGACAGACTTTGAGGCCATTATGCTAAGTGAAGTACGTCAGACAGAGAAAGACAAATGTGACCTCGTTTATACGTGAAGTCTAAAAACAAAAAACAAAACCAAACTCAGAGATACAGAGAACAGATTGTTGGTTCCCAGAGACAGGGACTGGGGAGGGGGGGGCGGTGGAGGGGAAATGGCTGAAGAGGGTCAAAAGGTACAAAATTCTAGTTACAATGTAAGTCCTGGGATGTAATGTACAGCATGGTGACTATAATTAATAATACTGTACTGTATATTTGAAAGTTCTCATCACAGGGAAAAATTTTTGTAACTAGGTGTGGTGATACATGTTAACTAGACTTAATAGGGTGAACAATTTGCAATATATTCAAATACTGTATCATTATGTTGTACACCTGAAATCAATATGATGTTAAATGTTAATTTATTTCAATTTTTTTAAATTCCAAAAAAATATGCTGAGAAACCTGGAAGAAAATTCTTCAAAATATTAATGGTGACTGCTGCTCAGTTGTGAATTTTTAAAAACTTTCATTTACCTTCTCCAGGTTGTATGTACTATTTTATAATTGCAAATTTATTAACTTTCAACATTATTCCATTGGCCTTAGCTTTTTCTCAGCGTTCTAGAGGCATAATGAGTAGTCATTGTTGTTGATAGACATGTTTCTCCCACTGAAAAATGATTCTTAGAAGTAAGTTCTCACTGTCTTCCCATATCCTCAGTCTATTTCAAGTTACAATAGCATTTACTTGGGTCGCTATCTCTTGGTTTCGTGTACTCCACTTCATGAAAACAACATGGCCATTATCCTAAACACTAAGCCATTAAGGGAAACCTTTAAAACGCACCTTCAAAACATCTTAGCAACTTGTTAGAATGGTACTTGAAGGAAGGAAAATTGGAGATGAGCTATACTGTACATTTCCTACATAAGGCTCTCTTCTCAGTCTTATCATAAATTTAAAGGTCACGTTTCTACCCTAGATAACAGTAATAGTCTTCCTTAAGTAGGTCAGCGATAGTCTATGCCAGCTGTATATCCTATTCCTTATATTTGCTCTACTGTTCATTCCTGGTCTTCCTCTGGGTGTTTTTTTATTTGTAAGGCACAAACATGCTCTTATTTTAACTCCCTGCTCTTGTTTTCACATTTAGTTTCAAATGACATAGTCCTTATTTCAATCCAGAAGATTTAACTATTTCCTCTGAGAATAAATTGATATTTGCTCTTCCAGAAGTCAGACTGAAGTGTTTTGAGTAAGTAACTTACTAAAAAAGTCCTATTGTTTTCTGAATCATTTTGAATGATCATTTCTAAAGGAAGCATCTTCCTTTGGTCTGGAACCACTGACTCACAGAGAGATGCTCCTATGTTTCCAGTTATTTTGTGCACCAAACCTAGGGAGCAAATAAATCAAACTGCTATCTGAGCACCTTTTGGATTACAGAAACAAAATGATAAAGAGAAATACTTAATGCTGGTTCCTTCCATTCTCCTCCTAAGGTTTAACTTTGGCCATTTGCTGTCTAAACCTGTTGTCTTAATACTGTTGAAACCAAACATGTATCAGTACTCCAATGTAAGCACCATAGCACTGCTGGTTTCGTTAGGTGATTTGAATTGGATTATTTTCCAATCATCACTCTGGCATCATGTCCACCACTTACTGAGAGAAGATCAGGAACTGACCCAAGATGTCAGTTAACATGCCCTCCCTGGAATGTGCTGGATGTTCCACACCTGACAGACTCAGCATATTCCCATAATGTCTTTTTCTTTTGGTACCACTGGCCCGCCAGTTGGTAACACTCATACAAGTAGAAGTTTAAAATAGATCCTATTTTGGGGTTCTCCAAAAATAAAAAACCTGCCAAAGTACAATCTAAAAGCATAGTGCTTTTCTCAAAGAAAAATTACTACAGAAGTATTTTCCCAGGTACCAATATGACACGTGAACTGACTGATGGAGGAGGTGGCCTTGTCAGGATGCCAAGAGTGCAGACGTTTTAAAGACAATTCTAATGGCAGGAAACAGAGATGTTAACTGGCATATGAGCAAATGGGAGACTTCTTAGGTAAAAAGTATTTTGTTTAGAGAAAAGTTTTGTTTGTAAGCAATATTTCCTGCATTTAGGGAAGACACATCTCCAATGAGTCTGAGTCACAAAGAATATGGCCCAACACCAATATCATTTGAAGATACTTATTCTTAATAAGTCAATGAGAATTAAATAGAAGCATATGGTTCTTGAAATACCAGAACAATATTTGGCTGTTGACCATTTTTCGGGTTCTCATAAATGAGGACGAATAGCATGAGAAAAATGCATTTAAATTCTTTGTGTATGATCATGGGGCGAGTGCAGTAGAACAGGTGGAAACATCACTTTAGAGGCAGAAAGCCAGTTTTCTAATCTATGAAACAGAGATAATAATCCCTATCTTGGGACTATTTGTGGATTAAATGAAATATTATATAGGTAAGTAGTTTGTCATAAGAATGATACTCTGGAACTGGATGAGACGTTTAAAGATGGCTGAATATTGGGAAAATGCTTTCACCCTATTGGGGAAGGTACCAAAATGAATGCCAATTAAGGAGGTTTCGAAAATGAGAACAGGGACACAGTCACTCTGGCTACTGTGATGCGATATACTGTTTTGACATGAAGAACAGCCAAGAGAATGTTGCAGAGGTAGGAGAGACAGTAAGAATTATAATGGTTAAATTGAATGAGTGGGTTGAAATGTTAAAGGGGCTCAGAGAGATGAAAAAATCAAACGCGATGTGGTGAAGAAGAAAAATGCCTGAAATACCAGGTGATCACTGATCTTGACTGAAGAAGAGGATGAATGGTAACGAGCAGGGTTAATTATGGAAGTTGACAGAGGGTATGATCTCTTTTGTGATGTGAATTTGATGGAGTACATAACTTAGCTCCCTGCTTGAAAATATTCACTTATTTGCCCTCAGGATTCCTATTGCCTGTCACATTTCTTAGCCCCTAGAATATACTAAATAAATATCTTGTATAAAGAATGAATGAGTGTCTTAAGTTGGATCTTCCCCCAGAAGAAGACCCTAAAATACGGACTCAAGGGCAAGTACTTTATTTTAAAGGTAATACCAGGAAGCCCCGGAAGTGAGACAAAAAAGGGGAAAGGAATCCAAAAATGGGTACGTTAATCAGCAGGTTACCACTGTGGGCCCCTGGGGCTTATTTCTGCTGGGGACCTCTGAGAGATGATGGAGAACTCCCATCCTTTATCAGTTGAGGTCTGCTGCCGGGGGCATCAACTCCCTATGACCTCCTGAGCATGCTCCTATGGCAGAGAAAGCCCTGAGGCAGAGTCTCCAGGTGTTTGTAGTAAGAAATTGTAAGCTGTATAAGAATGGCGATTACCGATGTTGCTTAGGGCAAGCCCTTTTTATGAAGATTCTGATAATAGTTATCTTACGTGGTAGGATAAATATAATTGCCTCCTGGAGAAATGTAAAGCATGTTAATTAACTAACTAACCAACTTCCTCCCTCCCTCCCTCCTTCCCTCCCTTCCTTCCTTCCGAAATAGATATAAAGTATTAAATAGTTTCCCTCATCCTGTAGGATTTGTTTCAAGAATTCAGGTGATAGTGATACAAAATAGAATCTTCCAATTTAGAGAAAATTTATGTTTGCTCCCTCTCTAGTTATGGTACTTAGAAAATTTTCTAGGATTTTGAACATTCAACCCAATTCTATGCTTGTCTGACCTTCATAGAAGCCTAAGGCAAGCACAGAAGTCAGTTTGGCCCAATATACTCACCCAAAGGGATTAACTGTCAAGTGTATTTCATTTACTAGATTGTGAATTTTTAGTGTCCACACTCACTCTTTTCCATGAAAGAGTAGCTATATTTAAACAGGACTGCACCCTCACAAGAAGTGCCAATTTGTGTTATTAGCCAGTTCAAACTTTGAAGAATTAATGGATTGGAACTGAGCATTTTATTGTTGCCTGCTTTTTCTTTGTCTCTGTTTGGTAATGTAAAATATGGAACATATCCCGTTATCAAGGTCAAATGCCTAACATTTTCTTCACTGGCTATTCAAAAGAAGTGGGATTAAGAAAATACCAGAATCATGTAGACAATTTTTAAAATGTATTTTAATGTATAGTCTTAGGAAGAGTTGTTAAAATATTGTTACATATTCTTCTGGAAGTCAGTATCCTAGGGTGGTTCAAATTTTGAATTTTTTCCCTTTAGCTTTTCTTTTATTTTGATGCTTGGAAATAAGTATAATATTTACTATTTGCCCAAAATCATTAAAATAGAATATTTCTCAATGATTTTTCCTTTTAACAACTTCATTCACTGAACTCTGAATCTAACATGTAATCACTACATGTCTTTGTAAATACTTTTCCATTTAAATATTTATTTAAATATTTAAAATTTAATTTCATTAAATATTCCATATTTAAATCTAAATTTCTCATATAAAAAATTAAATGGTGATAATTTCTCAACTTGAATCAAATTGGTGAAAAATCATTGTTCTCAATTTTTCATGTTTGTTATTATGACTATCAGCACATAAACATTTGTAGTATCAATGTGGAAAGAAGATAGTACGTCTACTAACAATATAAATCATTTATGGAGTATGTTTATACAGAGCATCTGAAAAAAATCAGCTGAGTCTGTGTTCTTAAAGATCAGAACTCAGCCATAATAGCATGAATTCAGTGTATAATAATACTTACTAATACTTCTCCAGATTATTTTATACTTCCTTATAACTGTTAGATCATTAAAAATAATATTTGAGTATTTAAAAATCATTGCTACTTACAAAGAAAAAGGTTTAGAAACTACAGAAAAATATTTTGGTAGAGTATATGGTTAGAAACTGCAAGAAAAAGCATCAATTGATTCTAAGATATTGTCACCTATACCTTGTCTCAGTATTTGTTTCTTTCAAAGTGAAATAAATTCTGTGAGATAACATCTGTATACGTAAAATTAACAAAATAAACTGAACATGCTCATATAACAACATTGTTTAGGGAGATGTTTTATGATAATTACTTCTTTTAAAGCTCAGTAAATTTTAAGGAGCCATTAAATAAATTTCCATTCTTTAATGCAAAACTGTCACATTACCTGGTTTGGATAATTTTGAAACTGGAGTCCTAATTGAATGAGGGAAATGTAGATAACATTTAAAATTTTTCCAGTATTTTTGACAAACAAATGCATTTGCCTGATCAAAAATTTAAATTATTCAAAAAAGATATACAATGAAATTAACTTTTTCTTCCCTGGTCCTTGCCCCAAAGCTTCTTCCCCAGAGGCACATATTAATTTCATGTGTGTCTTCCAGACATCTCTATATATTCACAATAATATAAGCAAAATTTCATGATCTCTTATCTAGAAAACAACCATTTCTTTATATATCCTTTGATTAGCATATTATATGCAGTTTGATGACTTACTTATTCACTTAATATTTCTTAGACATTACTTCATAACAATAAGTTACAATGCTAACTCACTTTAAAAAATAACTATATACTATTACATTATATGGATATAGTAGTTTATTTTGTGTGTTCAGTACTCTATTGTCAGACATTTATGTTGTTTCCATGCTTTTCAGAAATAAACATTTATAGCAATCAACTTTTTTTACATACATCTTTGTACACAGATGGACATATTTCAATAGCCAAAATTCCTATATGTGGTGTTGCTGTTTTAAATTTTTATAAATATTAATTAATTTTGATAGTTATTGACCAACTTCCCTTCATATAGTTTTTATCAAATAATAATTTAAATTGGAAAAGTAGTTGATTTACTTTATTATGTTGGCTCTCTCAAAACTTAATGCTGGTACCACGCATTTGTCACTGAGCCTAGGTGACTTTACACTTATTTATTTTGTTTTCCCAAAATAGATTTAAAAGTCCTTGAAGGCTGCTGTAATGTCTTCCATATTTTGATATTTTGAACACTAAGTAAGAAGGCATGTCTTGGGGCAAGCCCCATTTAAAACTCCTCTAATTGGTAACTTGAAATATTTTGCATCAATACTTAATTATCACAGTAAATGGTTAATCTCTGTGTTGGTGTCCATTTGCTCCTCATATTAGGAATTTATTGCAAAACCCTGCATTTGAACAGAATTGGAAAATGAGTTAATAATACAAATAGTTATCTTTTATATGATATCACATGCAATGTTGCTTTTATATTATTACTCTATTAACATTGTTTTTGAAGACTGTATCTGTGTATCAAATCAAAGAATAAATAGATCTTTTTGCTTTATCAGTCTTGGGCACAGTGGGTCCTGTGCACCTTGCTCTAGAATGTTGCATCAGGAATTCCAAACATCAAAATAAAAAACATTGAGGAAACCCCCATCCTATAGTCCAGGGGGGCTGGTTACCACTTTTGCTAATGATAGGAAGATTAAATTACTACCCAGAAGATGTTTGCCTGTGTTAGACAACAGCTAGCGTAGCACTGAAGACACTACCACCTCCCGTAGAGAGAAGTGTCTCTCTCATCTGTACTGTATACTGAACGGGCAAGTTGGTTGTAAGTACAGTAACACCCTGAATGATGCAGAAAAGAAAAGTATTAGGTTTCACAAGTTGTTTATACTCAAATATATTTTCTCAGTTTCAGATCCTCAGCAATTTTATCGAGTGCAAGGCTTGAAGTGAACGGGCTCAAGAAGAAAAATACTGCGTTTTCTTATGTCTCAGGAAATACTTTCTATGGTAACTTAGGTTGTCTATGAACAAGCCTGATAAAGTTGTTTTTTCTTCACGTGATATTTTATGCAAGGCACTGCAGATGTTTTATTAGATGTGACTAATTTTGACATTCTATTAGATTTGTATCACTAGTTTATGCATACTCATAGTCTTTTGTGAATCATCACTTTTTTGTTAAAAAACATGGCCTATTTTGAGCCTTTGTATAGGTACATTCCTGTTATTGTGACAAAAAAGCACCCCAAAAAATCAGACTTACATAATGACTACCAGAAATCTGTTCAGTTTTAGTGTTTTGTTTTAGTGTTACCATTACTGTCTTTGTTTCATGTAAAGGTGGAAATTTAGCATTCAGTGTAATTTTTGATAAAAAATAACAAAAATTTCTGTTAAAAAAACTAAAAAGATCAAAGACATATTTGAACAGCTTTGTTTTTTAAAAAACATTATTTATTTATTTATTTTGCAGGCTGTATTCTTAGACTTTGAAGATCAGTCTTCAGGGTTCATATTATTTAGTGGTGATTGGGACAGTGTCATTTGGTGGCACTCCAGGGCAAGTAACCTCAGGTTGTCATGATATGACATGTTGGCTCAGTAAAGTGGGATCATTCTAAACGACACCTCTGAACTACTCCGGAAAGTTGGCTTTCTAATGAGAACTTAGCTACTTGAAGAAGCAGTTGGCTAAGTAACAACAGATCTCTCTGCCATTGTATAGAGTAATTTCTTTTTTTCTGTCAGCATTTAGAACACAACCACTTGCATTTAGGAAGTTATCAATACAAGTAAAAATAAGGGGGGAAGGCAGAGAAGCAGTGGGAAATGTGTGGTTAAAATAATCATTTGGCTATAATGGACATGCTGGATGTGGGTAATACTTAGAAAAAAAATTGAATGCTATACATACAGAACTGAGGAAATTCATTTTTGATATACATGCGTCAGAATTGGCTCTGTGATACACTGGCAGTTTAAAAGTTTCCTGAAGCGAGGGCTGTGAGAGTCTGCTCCAAAACCAATATAAAAAGACTCTGTCTCAATCATAGTTTTTATCCTGCTTGCAGAGATACTATCAAATAAGGATCAATGAACACTCCACAAAAGTATCACAAACAAGCACAAATACTGCTCAGAGACTTCCAGAAAACATTCATTCATTCATTCAATAAACATTTTTTGAGGTCCAGGAGATATGATGAAGATCAAGACTAATGAGATCCCTCCTTTTATCAAAATTACATCCTAGCTGGGAGATACACAGTAATCAAGCATGTATATTTATAATGTAATTTCAGATAACATTAAATTCTTTGGAGATAATAGAACAAGGTGGAGTGATACCTGGTGTGGGAGGCAACATTATTCAGGGAAGGCATCCTAGATAAGGACACTTTGGGGCTAAAGCATAAATGAAAAGAAGGATTCAGCCACATGAAGATTTGGAAGAAAGGCACTCCATACAGAGAAAGAGCAGCTGCAAAGTCCTTGCCATGAAAACGTTCAAACAGAAGAGAGCAAGCCAGCATGGTGAAGACAGAAGGGCAGTGTAGTGGAGGATGAGGTCAGAGAGATAGTGAGGAGTCCTGACTACACATGGCCTGGAAATAATGGCAAACTCAACTTTTGTTCTAAGTGCAACAGGAAGCCATTGGTGAACTATAAGCAGAGAAGTGAAATAATATTTATAATTAAAATCATCATAGTTTCTGAAACTAAGAAATTACCTGGTGCATAATTGGATGAACATTAAATGGCATAAGGACAAACTTGGAAGTGAGGAGACCAATTAGAGGTTGTTGTAGTCCAGATGTTTGACAATGGTGTTAGGATTAGGGTGGTAATAATGGAGATGGTAAAGTGATTAGATTCAAGATACATTTTGGGAGGAGAGTTTACTTGCTGAGGATTTGGATAAAGGGAATGAGGAAAAGAGAGGAATCAAATATCACTTCTAGTATTTTGCCCTGAGCTTCTGGTTAGATGGAAGCACATTTACTGAGAGAAGATTGTGGGAGAATAATTTACAGGGGAGGAAATGAGAAGTTCCGTTTTGGACATGTTAAGTTCAAGGTGTTTATTAGATGTCTAAGTGGATCTTGGCTATAAGTCTATCTGCAGTCTCAGCAAACTCAAGGGCTCTGTGAGTAATTGACAGTTCCCTTATTCTTGCCTTCCTGCATATTACTATATTGAGATCAAGGGAACACTAGAAGAAATTCACTTATTCATTCATTTGACAAATATCTGTTAAGCATCTATGCCATAAACATTCATGCCAGGCACTGTTCTAGCAGACGTGGACAGGACAATAAACAAGATGGAGTTGTATTTTGTATTAAACTTTTTCCCTTTCATGTTTGGTTCCAAGAGTGTGGGTGAAAAATGGATGACTCATTTCCGTTCTTTACTGGTGGGTACAAGACTGGCGGTCAGTTTGGTCTCTGTTGCATCACACTGCTCTGGTATTCAGTAGAAACATTCAGAAGCAGACTTAGTAGCCTGAATGCACAATGTCACCTGCCAGTGTCCATTAGTAATGAATACAAAATGAATGGTACTATTTAATATATATTTCCTCCCACTTATTCATCCTATCTTTTCATTCTTCTATCATTTACTATTCTGTAGAGTACTAGAATAAAATAAATGTCTTTGAGCTTGTGATGATTAATAGAAACGGTTAGGTATAGAAATAATTCAGTTTAAGTCTGCCAAAAAGCACCAAAATATTTCTGAGTAATTGGTTGTTGCAGCCTTCATGGAATTTCATTAGCAGCAGATTGAGATTTCTGAAACTAAGAAATTACTTGGTGCTTTTCAGTACTGATATGATAGATTCTGAGGCTGCTTGTTTAATGAAGGACTAGTTTCTGTTTTTCTTCTATCGAATTTTAAATCAAAGAGAGAAGCAGAGATGAAAAATAACTTCTCATTTGTGCTTTGAACTAATTCTGGTCCTAATTAAATGGCAGGCGAACCAAATTTGAGACCATAAAATATAGTCAGCCTGATTGCTCAGCTTCACTTAATATTCCCCCCCTTCCTTAAAACCAGTTCCTCCAGCTTCCATCTGAATGATGCTATCATCAGAGTGAGCTGTGCCAAACTGAGATTATTGTGCACTGTAGTCACAGTCTGGTTTCCTGACTAATGAAGAAGTGTTTCATGGTGGGTCATAGCACGGGCTTTAGTCAATTAGATTAGGATTTGAAATCTGGCCCTGCCATTCCCTGGCTGGATGACCTCGGGCAAGATTCTTATTCTTTCTGCACCTCAATTTCCTCGTTCATGTTTATGTGTGAGACTTAAATGAGCTTCTCCAAGCCATAGGGCCCGTCACAGAGTAGGCATCTGTTCATACACCTCACAAATATTTGAGTGCCAGTCACTGTTCTAGGCTCTGGGATAAAGCAGAAACAAATTAGACAAAGTCTGTGCCTTTGTGGATCTTATATTTGGGTACTCTATCACTTCAATTCCCTTTCTTGTCATTTTCTTTCTTTCCAGGATAGCTCAGGACAAAATAGTAATAGAGGAAAAAAAACTGGGTATCTTATCATACTCTTGCCTTTGTGTGTGTCACGGCAGAGTGTGTGTGGCCCAACTCCAGCTCCATCCATTCACCACAAGGCTGTCCTCCCAGGCTCAACCTCCACTACGGGCTTCCATGTAATGTTCCCCAGTCCACCCCAGCAAGACTCACCTGAATAGTCTGTGCCTTTTCTCTCCCTTCTCAGTCACACAAGGCAATCAATAGAGTTTTTCATCACTGATACAGACCTAATATCTTACTCTGTTGAGGACTTTGCTTAGTCCCCGCAAAATGAATCTCTAGAAGTAGAGTGTTGTAACCTTGTGGAATATATGAGACAGTAGAGGACTATAGAGAAGCCTCTGCTGTGTCTACCTGTTTACAGAGCACAATGTTTTGTTTCTTGAACCTAGCCTGTCAAATGACTTTCTTCTTTTCTTCCCATACTTTTCCCCTTTCATCCTTTTCTCTTAGGTTCATATCATTCACTTTACACAAAATATATCCTGAAGCCAACTTAAGTACTGTGTCCTCCTATGACCTTTCCAGTTGAAAATAATCTCCCTCCTCTTTACCTCTCTGGCCAGTCTTCCCAGTATTGTCCACTGACTTGTTACTTCTTCCTCACCTCTCAGCATCCACCAAATTCATTAAGGCATGTATGGTGGAGATAAAATCCAAGTGAGCCTTTCAGAGGTTGAGCAAGGCCCTTCCCTCCCTCCCTTTCTTTCTTTCCTCAAAATATGTTTTTAAAAAGCTAAAACAAATTTTAATATTATAATATAAGAAATAATATTTTTAATACATAAGTTATGATATAATAATTATGCTATTTATAAAAATCATTTGGGGTTTTATTTAAAAAGTAATATGTGGGATTTCCCTGGTGGTGCAGTGGTTAGGAATCTGCCTGCCAATGCAGGGGACATGGGTTCGATCCCTGGTCCGGGAGGATCCCACATGCCGGAGAGCAACTAAGCCCGTGTGCCACAGCTACCGAGCCTGCGCTCTAGAGCCTGCGAGCCACAACTAAGGAGCCCATGTGCCACAACTACTGAAGCCTGCAGGCCTAGAGCCCGTGCTCCACAACAAACAGAAGCCACCACAATGAGAAGCCCGTGCACCGCAACGAAGAGTAGCCCCCGCTTGCCGCAAGTAGAGAAAGCCTGCGCACAGCAATGGAGACCCATGCAGCCAAAAAAAAATTTTTTTTAAGAAAAAAATAAATTAAAAAAGAAAATTAAAAAAATGAAAGGTCAAGTAATAAAAAGTAATTTGTGATACACTATAGGTATCTAGTAATTGTCTATTAAAGTTTTTTGATGAACGAAATCTTAAGTGTATACTGAAGACTACACGTATAAAAGAATTCAGAGAGACTATTAGAAGTCTATTTGAGGTGTTATTGAGTGAGACCCAGAGTGAGTGACTCTTTACTCCATACCCCGTGATACATCCTGTGTATGAGTAGTGGTGTCAGGTGTAGATAAAATCAGTAACTAAAATGTTAATTGGATGAAAAATGAGGGAGATCACAGAAAGAAGAAAAGATACAGAGGTAGAATTCTAGGGAAGGGCTGAGACAGTTTTGGGTGATGGTGTTTGTATTAGCTCAGGGCATGGGCACAGATCTTGACTGCTTTGAGGTTTCATAGAATCAGGCAGGCAAAGAACCAAGAGACCTAGAAAGAAGGTCTCCCCATCAGAGATAGGATTTTCGTAGTGGTGGAGGAAGGGCATCAAGAGAGAGGCCTCGTAAGAACAAAAAGAAGAGATTTAAGAACTTATCTTTGGTGGATCTGCTTTGGAGCATATCTGCCCATCATCCCTTTCTTTGAGACCCTGTTCCCTATGTAGCACTGGTAATGGACAGTCCCAAGGAACTGGTGATCTCCTTGCCAGAAAGCTGGTCTGCAAACAGAATGAAGAGGACAGAGAAACTGTGCAGAGAGAAGCAGAAACTAGAAGCCATGTGAATCTTGAGAGATGAAATAAATTGTCTCAGTTCCTTGATGACGTCAGTTCCACTGAATCCTCTTTGTACTTTGTCATGGATTTTGTGTATCTATAGCATTATTTGAAGTTCCTTTGCTTTATAACCTGCAAGTGAGTGTATTTTGCAATGAAAAGGATCCTGATTAAAACAATATCTGGTATGTTGTTGAAAATTGATGGTCTCTTCTTGTCCCAGGAACTTAAGCTCTTAGTCATAGATACAGGGAGAACTATATCTGTTTCTTCACCCAGTTAATATAATTGGAGCTAGTTTCCCATTTTCAGTAGGGAGGTGTGTATGGACAGTCTTCATACAGTTGGGTTGGACTAAGGTAAGGCAGAAGGGGGCAGTTTTTAATGAGGCTTGGATACAGATCAATGGATGTAATGTTTAGGGTAAAGTCTAATCTTTTGCTGAAACAAAGGGACCTTTCAAGTACAAGAGTTTCAGTAAGATTAAAGTTTATCTCTTTTGTTCAAGTCATAGTAATATGTGAGTTCTTTTACATAAGGTCAGTTGTGTCAGTTGTCCTTGCCTACAGGGTCACTAGTATAATGATCATGTTCCAACCTGCAGGAATGGAGAAAGGGCACCAAAGGTTTGAGGCCTAAAGCTGGATTTGTCACACACTACCTACAGTCATATCCCATTGGCCGAAACTCAGTTATTTTGATCATATGTAGCTGCAAGGGGGGCTGGCTGATCTACTCTCTAGCTTTGTGGCCACATAACCACCTAAATAACTTTTGATATTCCATCATAAAAAGAAAGGAGAAGCAGCAATTACCTTCTGGTTACAGGGGTCTGTTAGGAGAATTTGAAGCAAGCAGGAGCCTAGCTGGAACAATCTCCTGAAAGATGAACATGGTTTGTGTTCTCCTCTCCCTTTGGTATTGACTGGATTTTGGGTTTCATTCATCTGTTTACAATTTTAATTAGCTCATTAATTTTATTTGTTATGTGTGGTATGTGTTTTGTTGTTGAATATTTTGTATTTCTAATTCACTAAAAGGCAATCAAAAATTCAAATTAAATTTTTTTACATATTACTTTTATGTGACCATTAATAGTTTTATCGGGTATGGGTGGGTGTCAACAACTTTCTAAAAAAGGGGGGCCAGTTATTGCTGATTTAGTCCTCTGGATACACCAGCAAGGAGAGTGTGTTTCACTCTGATCAGCCTCTGGGGACCAGAAATTGGTATTTCAAAGCAGAAAGAAATGCCCGCTAGTGGCTGCAGGTGGGGGTAAGTGTGGAATATGTGAAACATACTTTTATAATTTATTTAACTCTTTAAAAATAGTTGTGTGATAACTTTGCAGGAGGTCATGGTAGGACAAGGCATCTAAGTGAAATAAAGGCAATCAGACACAGCAAAGCATAGGGAGGACACAAGAATCCAGAGCTGAAAAAACTGAAGATATTCATTCTTTTATAAACAGTGTGTCAAATAATACCTTAGTAGCACATTAAAAATAACCTGACTTTAAATATGTACAAAAATCCTATATTTTTCCACATTCATTTTTTTTTCTAGATTGGGCTTGGCAATTAGAAGCAGAAAAATCAAAGTACTCTGCTGTGATCCCTGCTTTTAGGGGCTTACTGGCAGGGAGCTTCTATGTCCTCAAAGTAGATATGGCTTTAAATAGAACTCAGAAAAGAAAGATTTCATGTGAGGTCATGTGGGCAAGATTCTTGAGAGAGAATGGAAAGAGTTCCGGCTGCTCGGGGAGAATGGAGAACTATTTTAGATACACAGTGTCACTTATCCTTCACAACACAATCTATCCTTCTTAGAAACTCTCTGGATTCCAAGGTCTGTTGCCTGCTCTAATGTTCAGCACTTTCCTGTCCTCCTGGCCTTGTCTGATCTATGGTTCTGAACTACCACTTTGACCTTACCTTTTGGCACAGGTATTTAGTGAATGTTTCTTCTGTAGAATGCTTCACTAGTTCCAAGCTCCAACTTGTGACCACCTGCATCTGAATTTCCACGAGGGCTGGACCACCCAGGCGCCTAAACTTTATCTTCTGTCCAGCCTTGTCTCAGGTTTTCTGAGCCTGATTTTCATCATCTTTTTATAAACTGCTATTTAACAGTACAAATAGTCAGACACTCATTTCAATTGTGCAGAATAGACCTGAAAATGGTACAGGAAGTCAGAAAAGAAAGATTATTGGGAACTTAAGGTGAGGAATCAGGGTGAAGGTAAGTTCTTAGGAAGGCCTTAAAGGATGAGGTGTGTCCAATGTAGAATGACACCTTTACGATTCTGTGGAGTGAAGCAGCTGGACGTTCTGGTGACCCCCACACACAGAAAACAGTGCGGGGTGAGGTGGAAGTGTTTGGCAGAATGTGCTGAGCTGCCCTACATCTGAACCCTTGTTCTCATCTCCGGATACCTGTGTGTATTTCCTGCTTCCAATTTTGGATACCTCCCAGGATGGGAGCTTTTTAACTTCCTTGTTGACAGATTTTCAGGGTCTTGAGAATGATTAGCAGCTTTTGATATACAAGTCTGTTCTTCAGATCATAGCCTGCATCCATCTTTTGCTCATAAAATACTTAGTATTGACCTTGTATTCCTGTGAGTTTCATTTTTGTTCAGTCCTAAGTAGAGTGAGATGTGTGAAAAGGGTGGGGAAGAAGACCTTCTGTCAGTAGAAGTCAAGGCAATCTAATACTAACCTTTAAGGGATTTGGAGTCTTGGTGGATAAAGTCAAACACTGAGAAAATAAAACCTGTAAATGTGCAAGACCAAAACTGCAAGGTATGAAACTTGAGTTACTTTAGACCATTTGGTTTTACCATGTAATACCTCTCCCTTTTTAATAGTGTGATTTAATTATTCACTAAACTCTGTCGTTTAGAAAGGCACCACACTGAATATTTTGGAGGACAATGTCCACGATTTAGCTATGGAAGAAGAGTAATGTGGCACTGTCTAGAAGACTAATTTTTCCAAATGCTCAACACATGGACCCTGAAAGCCAGCTGCATATTTATTTTTCATGTTACATTTGCTGATGAAAATTATATCTGGAGTTAAAAAATATTTGGCAGATTCATAAGGACCCTTTTTAGACTAAAATTCGACAGTGGCCTTTTAGCATTTAATGTCATGCTTGCTATGTGTAGAGATGTGGGAATGGAAAATGTCTTTCCGGGGAAAACACTGACACCTGGAAGGCTTCGGGCAACTTCCAACAAAAGCACTGTGGAAAACTGCACATCAGATGCTATGCAAATGTGCTTCTATTTAGCATACGCCACCAAATAATTTTAATATCCATTTTAGGATTTTTTTCTCCATGGGTCCTTCTCATAAAAAGAAATTTCTCTGATAACCTTTTATAACTACTGTTTATTAAAATAACAGAGGCTCTGCTCTGATCATTCCTCATCATATTACTACTCTCCTTTCAACCCCTGGTGCACTTTATGCCTTACCGATGCTACTTGTCATTTCCAGCTTTCTTTACTTTTTACTTCCTCTCTCCTACTTGACTGTGAACTCCTAAAAGACAGATTCCCCATTCATTTCACCCATCTCCTTTATAACATTTTAAAATTGTTGCTCAAGGGAACAAATTATGTTGTGACACTATACTTTTTCATTTGGTATTGTAAGCTCCTTGAGGTCCAAAGAGAATATCTCATTCATAACTCCCAGCATCTGTTAAATTCTTTAGTCTGAAGAAGAACTCAATAAACAATTGTCCCATAAATCAATGGGAATTGCACGCAAATGCTACATTTTGTCTTCTGCACCTGTCTTAACTGCTTTCAAGGAAAGGGGAGATGTGTTCAGACAAACCACAGGAATCACATGGAATGTTCCCGTTGGTTCTCTAATTCCAACAAAGGTAGCTGTATAATGTTGCCAACGGATCATAAAGCTCCAAAGAAAGATCTGGGACAGGTGCAAAATTTATATGGAGACATGGGAGAGATTCTAAAGAGTAAGTATACTCTATATTGTTTCCACATTCATGTTTGGGAGACAAATATGATATAAACAAGCTCATTAACATTCTTAGCTATACCTATCAAAATTAATTTGAAACCTCTTCACCACCGGTATCTAGGCAGATGGAAGAGTTATTTAAAGGCAATCTTTTTGTGATATTACGGGAAGTATATCAAGTGGTTTGGGATTGCCAACTGCAACACAGTTGAATCCACAGATGAATGTGAAAATTATACAAATGAGTTATTGCTGATGACCTTTTTTTTTTTTTTTTTTTTTTTTTGGTGCTATGCGGGCCTCCCTCTGCTGTGGCCTCTCCCATTGCGGAGCGCAGGCTCCGGACGCGCAGGCCCAGCGGCCACGGCCCACGGGCCCAGCCGCTCCGCGGCATGTGGGATCCTCCCAGACCGGGACGCGAACCCGGTTCCCCTGCATTAGCAGGCGGACGCGCAACCACTGCGCCACCAGGGAAGCCCGGGAAGCCCGCTGATGACCTTTTATAAAATATAGTTCAAGTAGTCAGCATGGTGGAAAATAGCAGAAAAGGCTGCAAAAAGAAGGACAAAAGTGAAAACTAATGAAAAAAACTTGATAATATAGAAGAGGCTGTTTGAAATAAAGAAGGCAATGTAATTTTGCTTGCATGATCTAATCAAACCTGTGCAAGGACCTTATCGACTTATTATGCACATCATATAAACATGTCCTGATTGTGGGCAACAATTTTTCAGGTCTGTGTTATAGGTAGAGCTAGTAATGACCATGTTAACAGAGTTTCTGGTCATCATTGTTGATGTTAGGAAGATAAAGCACATGATCCCATTTTGCATATATCTAGAGGCTAATTTTTTAAAAACAAGGAGGCAGTTTTTAGAAAATGAGTAACAGAAGAAAGGTCTTTATATAAAAGTAAACTAAGTTTAGTATAAAAGGAAAGGGAATTTTTAGAAACACAGATGCATGACAAAAAGACAGCATAATATCATTCCAAGATTTCAAAACGAGATTATTTTACTTAATTTGTTTTGAAATCAGCCAAATTTGTTTCAGATTTTGGGGGGGATAAAGGGCTGAGTTAATTTTTAGAATCTCTTTTATAACTATCACAGGGCATTGTTTAGATCCTTATCCTATGAAGAAATAGATTTTTTAAAGTTCATTCTAAATTTTGACAAAGCTGTATCTATATTCTTGAGCAATTATATTAATATGAAATGGCAAAGGAGAGTAAGTAATTAAAAAATGAGTGTGGTGTCATGCTACCAGTGCTCAAGTGTTGGCATCCACCACATTATCTGATTGTGGTGAATGGGTCAAGGCGCCAGACAGCTTCAGATAGAGAGCCACAGTAGGTAAGGGAAAAGAGAGAGAGAGGAGGTAATTTTGATTCCATTTCCTATATCAGTGTTATCATGTCATAATATCTAAATTCTAATATGGAGTTATTTTGTGATAAGCTTCTCTCACTTTATTCTCTTCTTTTCTTTTTCCAGGACTTATAAAATATGTGACAAAAAATATGAGTCCTATTTTTGTATCTCTGTTGTTTAATAATGATGAACTACTAATTCAGTTAATTCTGTATGTTATTCCAACTTTCTACTCACTTGGAAGACCAGGCAGCATTGAGGCTCAGGCCCTATCTTTCTTTTTCAGTCAGACAGGGGTAGGCCTGTGAAATCTATTTTTTGACAATCTTTTCAGGTGATTCTGAGCATCAGCTAGGATTTTAAATCCTAAAATGTGTCCTTCTCTTTAACCCTTTCCCACCTCATTCAGGAAGCAGAGTAATCTTTTCCTTGAGATTAATTGATTTCAATAATGATATAGTTGATGTATTACCCCTTCTTCTTTACATCTGCATTTCAAGATAGGCTTCAATGTGTTAAAACAGAGCATCAGTTCTCTTTTGAGTTTCCATCACTTCCAGAATTATCTAAGAACCAAGATAATTCTGTGGGGTGGTTTACTCAGTCCAAAAGGTTCCGTCCACTTCCCAAGGCCAGTTGGAGAGAATACTGGAGGGTCGAATCTGTTCACTACTCCATGTGCTTCTGGCACTCACAGTATTTGACGGACGCTTACAGTCATGCCCTTGGTGGCTAGATCCTTGCCTAAGCCCGAGCTCCACAGTTAGGCTTTCTGATCAGAGCTCCCTTTGTTTTATACTCACACGCTTACCAAAACAACACTGGTTTCGAAGTCTTCTAGATTAACATTTTTGCGTGTGTGTGTTCACGCACCAGCAACAGTCCTTTCTCAAAAATCTGTAGATCCTCATGATAAGCTTAGCATTTCAGCCCAGGCTACCCTTTCCTTATGGTGAGACTGTGTCCTCACTGGCTAGCACAGTAGCTCTCACATGTTAACTTGCGTTAAAATCACTTTGAGGATTTATTAAAACACAGATGGCTGGGCCCCCACCTCCCAGTTGCTTACTCAATAGGTGTTATGGATTGAATTGTGTCTCCTCAAAATTTATATGTTGAAGCCCTAACCCTGATACCTTAGAATGCGACTGTATTTGGAGACTGGACCTTTGAAGAGGCAATTAGGTTAAATGAGGTCATAACGGCAGGGCCCTAATCCAACAGGACTGATTTTCCGTATAAGAAGAGGAAGAAACTCCAGGGGTGCTCACACACAGAGGAAAGGCCACACAAGGACACAGCAGGAAGGCAGCCATCTGCAAGCCAGAGAGAGAGAGAGACCTCAGCAGAAACCAAATCTGTGGGCACCTTGACCTTAGACCTCTAAGCCTCCAGAACTGTAACAACAAATTTCTGTTGTTCAAGCACTCAGTATGTGGTGTTTTGTCATGGCAGCCCTAGCTGACTAATACAGTAGGTTTGGGCTGGGCTCAAGAATTTGCCTTTCTAACAAGTTCCTGGATGATGCTGATGCCGCTGGTCTGAGAACCACATTTTGTGAAAGGCTGAGCTGGCAAATCTTTATTTAGTCTTGAAAACTAAAATTAACTAACTAATATGAATATGGTACTTCCTATTTGAGTCAAATTGAGTGATCTAAGCGTTTTATTCTCCCCTCATTTCTGAGGTGCTTGGTTTCTCTCCAAATCCTAACTCCGAGTTGAGAATAAAAGAGAAACTTATTAGTTAAAAAAGAGGGCAAAGGAAAAACTGAGAATGAATTGCTGATTTAGAGTAGCGCAAGGGTACAGTAGGGATCAAGAAGAAGATCAGACTGGGAGTCTGGAGAATTAGGAGTCTGAAAATTTGGATTGTGTCTTGATTCTGTCCCTGACTAACTAGAGGATTGTGATAAATTTAAGAACTAAGGTTCCTATTTATATAAAGATGACATTGGATTAGATGGTCTTTAAGGTTCTACACTGTTCCAATATTTTATAATTTATTCAATAGATGCTAACAAAATTCTGAGGAATGGTGATGGAGAGTACTCAATAATTTTAACCCTTTCCCTTTTCCCAAATCAGTGAATAACCAATGACAGTAGAAATAATTGTAGTAAATACTGGGATCTCCAAAGGTGCACCTAGCAAATAGCACTCCTCTTCCCCACCAGGCTTCTAAACTTGTTGAGAAATAAGATAAATGAGAGAAACAGAGGGGTAAGTATCACCCTAATTATTAATAGAGACCATGTTAGAAGGCGTGGCTTTAAGTCTTACCCACCAATCATGACAATGCTGAACTGGGACCAGCCTCCCAGGTAAGACTGAAGGCATGGGAAAGCAGAACATATCTTTGTTCTCTATGACTTTGGTGGCCATGCTTGCTCCTTGGAGCTAAGTGTGAAGAGTTATTCTTTTCAAATTTACTAATCAGAAAAGTCTTTTCCCAGAGGCAGAACAAATAGAACATGTAGTGAGCCAGTGCAGGTCTTTGGACCTGGAAAAAACCCTCAGTAGTGGGGAGATAAGCTTTATCTCCTACTGTCCTCACCATCTCATGAAGTTGATGAGGTTTGCAAAGGTGAACTGCTTACCTTGGGTCACACAGCTGCAAAGATGCATAGCTGGGCCTGCAGCCCGGTTCTGATTGCCTCTGATATCAGCATTCCTAACTTCTCTGCCAAAGCTTTAGCTGTAGAAATGAAACCTGGTGATGTGTATGTAAATCTCATACTGATACATAGGGAAGCTAAGCCCAGGCTAAGAGCCTGGACTTCATCTGTGATAATCAACCATCACAGTAGCCATTTTCTTTGGGTATATGTTCATTTAATTTTAAGGGAAGAAACACATCCCCTGCTTTTCCCCTCCATTTCATCCTGCAAGGTCTGCTGCAGATGTTTCAGATTTACTTGGTAGATTCCTGCTATCAAAGGGCTCTAGTGCTCTTTGGTTTTCACAAATACAAGACTATGATAATTATTAAAACTGGGCTAAACAAGCACAGAAGCACATTGCTTCTCAACATTTACACTTAGTCTTCTTTCTAGTTAAAATATAGCCTTTAGAGTTTGGGGAGGAACTACTTCCCTTTAAATCTCTCCAGAACCTTTGAGTTTGGAAAGTAGATGGAAAAAGAAGCTTAAGAAAGTAAAATTCATATTCAATCCATATTCACACACACACAAAAATGGTAGTAACAACAGATGCCTCTGCTTACAGGAACAGATTCATCCTAAATCTGGATATAATGAACTCCTTTTATTTCCTTAGAAAAGCAGATCTTTGACCAGGTTTGGTAGAATATTTCTCTCTTGTGAGCTAACAAAATTATCTCAGCCTATATTTTAATTATGTGAAATGATGGAAAATGAATTCTTCACCACTTTTAAGGTATTGTTTCTATATAATATTCTCTAGTTCTAGCACAAGGCTGACATATAGTTCCATTTATTTGGCTACTCTTTAATTGATCTTGCTTGGTTCTTTAAAAAATGTAATGTTTTAATATTTATATCATCCAACCTTTAGAGAATTTTAAGTTTCAAGACACTCAGAGATTATTACAGTATTCATTAGTTAGGTTAATTAGCTTACTGATAATACAGTAGGTAATAATAGAAGATTTTTACTTTGGCTCTGACCATATACCTGTCAATTTTGTTGCTAGACAATTTTTACAGGTATGAAAAGCTGTAAGAATTGGGTAAATGAGGAAAAATTGTGTTATTATATAGCAAACACTTGATCTTTAACATATTCACACATCTTATATGTTCCTATTAAGTGAATTTTAGGTATAATTTTCTAGAGTAATTTTGCTAATAACTGACATTATCCTTTCTGTTCTATATGCTATGCTGATTTGCTTCTGCATTAAATCACTACAACTTAAAAGGGCAATAGTTTATATAAGGGTTTTAGCAAGTACTGGATTATTGGATTATTAGTTGTACTATTTTCTATTTCCCCCCAGTCATTGCTAATCCTTCCCTCTTAATGGGAAAGTTTAGGTGCTTCTTTTCTTTTCTTTTTTTCTCTTCTCTCCTCCCATCTCCCCTCCCCTTCCCCTCCCCTCTCCCTCCCTCCCCCCCTTCCTTCCTTTTCTCTTTCTCTCTCCCTCTCTTTCTTTCCCTTTCTTTCCTTCCTTCCATCCCTCTTCATTTTTCTTTTCTAAAACTTTACTCAAAGGTTTAACTTTTAAATGTTTCCCTATTATTTTCTCACTGATATACCATTTTTTCACATACCATTTCAACTCTTAGCCTTAATAATTATACTTTAACTGAATAAAGTCAGTTTTCTGTTTCAACCTGCTTGCTTGGTAATCTAATGTACTTTTCTGGCTTTTGGAAGTTAACTGTCACAGAAATTGATTCATTTTACTGAAATGAATACACTGACACTTGCTCTTTCTCTGCCTGGAAGGCTCTCCTCAGAGCTCCCCATGGCTTCCTCCTTCTCAGCCTCAGGATCCTGCTCAAATACTACCTCCTAGGGCTTCCCTGGTGGCGCAGTGGTTGAGGGTCCGCCTGCTCATGCAGGGGACGTGGGTTTGTGCCCCGGTCCGGGAGGATCCCACATACCGCGGAGCGGCTGGGCCCGTGAGCCATGGCCGCTGGGCCTGCGCGTCCGGAGCCTGTGCGCCTGGAAGGCTCTCCTCAGAGCTCCCCATGGCTTCCTCCTTCTCAGCCTCAGGATCCTGCTCAAATACTACCTCCTAGGGCTTCCCTGGTGGCGCAGTGGTTGAGGGTCCGCCTGCTCATGCAGGGGATGCGGGTTCGTGCCCCGTTCCGGGAAGATCCCACATGCCGCGGAGCAGCTAGGCCCGTGAGCCATGGCCGCTGAGCCTGCGCGTCCGGAGCCTGTGCTCCGCAACGAGAGAGGCCACAGCAGTGAGAGGCCCGTGTACCGCAAAAACAACAACAACAACAAAAAACTACCTCCTAGTATGACCATCACTGGCTACTATTTAAGATAGCTCCTCTGCTCCCTCGTCACTCTCCACTCCTGTGCAAACCCAGGCTTTGCCCTCAGATCCTTTCCTTGCCCATCTCCCACTGGACTGTTGGACATGGGCTGACTATGGCAGGCTGTATTTTCTAGTCTGGCCTGTTAGCTGGCTTCCTGTTGCATTTGGCCAATGAGTGGCACTGATGCAGAGATGGAATTTTCCTCACCCTCTCTGTCTGGGGTGGTGTCTCCAGCAATGCCTATTTTTTCTCTGTGGCTCTAGCTCATTCCAGGTGCACTGTGGTTTCTGCTTCCTCCAGATGACCCCAGTCCTTAGAATCTTGTTAACACGACCTCCTTCCTTTGTCCTTCCCACCTAGGAGAGGTAATGACATTCCTCGTCTGCTAATCTCTGGAAAGTATTCCCTATTTGACTCTTCAGCTCTGCCACTAATTCATTACCTTTTTTTTAAACTTTTTTTTCATATTGGAGTATAGCCGATTAACAATGTTTTGATAGTTTCAGGTGCACAACAAAGAGACTCAGCCATACATAAACATGTATCCATTCTCCCGCAGACTCCCCTCCCATCCAGGCTGCCATGTAACATTGAACAGAGTTCCCTGTACAGTAGGTCCTTGTTGGTTATCCATTTTAAATATAGCAGTGTGTACATGTTGATTACCTTTGTTTTAAATAGAGTATTTCCTTGATTGTATGCTAATTTAGTCTTATTGCTCTGTTTTATTTTCTTCATTCTTCACTCTTCACTCTTACCTCTTCACTCTTAGCTTGCACCCTTCCCCCACTCCCCACCCTCCACCCCACACACACGCACATGCATGCACACACACTCTCTTATTCTTATTTTCTTTAAAAGCTTTACCAGTATCTTATATTATTTTTGTCACTATCTGTGCTGTCTGGACTTCACTGCACTATTGCTGGTTTACGTTAATAGAATGTAAGAGCCAAGAGGACAGATGCTTTGTCTACTTATCACTGTATTATCAGTATCTATCACAGTGCTTGGCACATGTTAGTTGCTGGATAAACATTTTCTGAGTAAAATAAAAGTCTGGATGAATTTCTGCAGGTTTCAAATATTGATATAACTCTAGTAGCAGCACATATATTGTTCTCATACTAATGAGTTCTTTAAACACCAGTCCTAATGAAAAGGCCATTTTTTTCCTAATCTAATGGAAATAGGGGTGTTTTAATTTGTTTTGGAGGAGAGTGAGAAAAAGCATCTAAGAAGTGTGATTCTATGAGATTCAGAGTTCTAAGCTGGATCAAGACTTTTATAAATCCAAATGGATTATTCCTATAAGGCTGTGGTATCCCCATTCTTTTTTTTTGGGGGGGGCTATAGTTGTTTTACAATTCTGTTACTTTTTACTGTACAGCAAAGTGGAGTTCCCTGTGCTATACAGCAAGTTCTCATTAGTTATCTATCGTATGCATATTAGTGTATATATGTTAATCCCAATCTCCCAGTTCATCCCACCACCACCCCTCCCCCCTTGGTGTCCATATGTTTGTTCTCTACATCTGTGTCTCTATTTCTGTCTTGCAAACCGGTTCATCTGCACCATTTTTCTAGGTTCCACAAATATGTGTTAATATACGATATTTGTTTTTCTCTTTCTGACTTACTTCACTCTGTATGACAGTCTCTAGGTCCATCCATGTCTCTACAGATGACCCAGTTTCATTCCTCTTTATGGCTGAGTAATGTTCCATTGTATATATGTACCACATCTTCTTTATCCATTCATCTGTTGATGGATGTCCCCATTCTTAACAAAATGGTCTTTTTACATGGGTGTGTATGTCTTTTTGAATCGCAATCCTAATAAGGGCCAACTGTTTGATTCATTTGACAATGCTGTGATTCCCTTCGGTTTGGCTGGCATCAATAAAAACATAGGGAACTCCTTACTTTGCAGGCAAAATTGACATATCAATTTTTGTCCCCAACAATGTCCTAATGCATATTGGACAGATTTTATTCTGTTGGTGGCCTCATTTTTAATGATTCTACTATTGAAGATACTTTCAGTTCGCTAAAGACAATGCTGCTTTTGGACACTTGTGTAAACTTTTGTGGGATAATCAAGACCCAAATCTATTAAAACTAAAATTTACTGTTTGGTCAGTAGCTGTAGGAAAGCAAGTCCTGGCATACTATATTTATTTGTTTGTTTATTTATGAATCTACCTATTCACCTATCTGTTCATTGACTAGTATACATACATTCATTAGTAAACATTTCTGCCCCATTCTCCAATTCAAAAAGTAGTTTTAAGGTACATATAGGAGTGCACATCCTATACAGGATAAAGAGGATGAATGAATGGTTGTGACAATAAGAATAGAGGTAAATAATGAATAGTAAGGGACACTGAATATAAATTTAGTATACAAAAAGCATGTCATAAAATTCTTAATAGTTCCTAGAGGTAGGTTAATAGTTGGTTCAGAGTTTTCTAGCAACAAAAACAAAGAAAGAATGTCATGATTCACAAGTTCACAGTGTCTATAGGGCTAACAAATGAAAAACTACTCAGGAGAAGCTAAGCCTTCTGAGGTACTGAAATCTGAAAGGATTTTCCAGTGGGTTCTTATAAATGGGGCACAGTGCATCCTTATAAAGAAGAAGGACAAACACTGCTTTGTCAAGAAAGCACAAGGGAAATGAGAGATATGATTTCAAATATGGTGGGATGTCAGAAGTAGATAGATATAGAGCCTGTCATTGTGCCAGCATAGAGGGGCTGAGGGCACACCCCAGAGAGAGAAAGTGTTGCTATATACCATCTAGTGAAATTCTCTAGATGAGATAGGTGAGGCATCTGGGTTCAGAACAGATAAACAACTTTCCAAAAGACTTGCAGCGTGTATGAAATTCAAGAGTTTGGATTCTAATCAATGTCTCTGACTCCATACTCAATGTTTTTCCAACAAACTAAGTGAAAAATGTAATCTGATTTTATTTCCACAGTTCCATAAATCAGTGATAGTTGGAGAAAGGCAGAACACAGGTGTAGCCCAGATTTTGAGTCATCAAACAGGAAATGAAGAGCTTGGATGTGCAGGAGTTAAAAAGCTGGAGTATGAAATTTAGTGTGATAATGTCAGAAAGAAAATGGATGTTGAATCAGACAGACCTGGTATAAATTCTGTCTCTGCCTTCTACCAGATGTGTGAACTAGACAAGTTATTTATCACTTTAGAGATTCCATTTTCTTATTTATGAGATAGGAATAATGAAGCATTATTTCAAGAATGCAATAATATGTGTATAGCAGTTGGCAGACATCAAGTGCCCTGTAATGTTGCCTTTACTGTAATTATGATTATTATCAGGCCAAAGAAGTAATTAAGGAAGCAAAAAGTTCAATGCATATACAGAATTTGAAGGTCAGGACAGGCAAGAAGTAAAATACCAGTTTGGAAACCCAAAGTCAAAAATTATAAAGGACAAATCCAAGCTTAAGATCAAGAAGACATAGGTGCAGAAGGCAGCAGAGCCAGATAGGCAGGGCAACACATTCTAATTACCCAGGATGGGACAGGCTGGATTTGATGCCCTGTTATGTATAATTCGGGAATTTTCCATTTGCTTCCACCTGGCACAGAAGCCCGTCCCAGCACTTAATCCACTGGGGGGAGTGATGTTCATTAAAGTGAAAATGAGAGCAGATCCTCGCCCAATGGGACAAAGCTTGTTACTGAAAATCTCATCAAAGGAAACACCGACTTCCCAAATGCTAATTTGAGTGCATGTGCATCTGAACTCAACCAGGGAAGTTGGTGGCACACAGTTCAACCTTTGGTGCACAACATGCTGTGCTAAATTTCATAAAATCTCAGGTGAAGAAGACAATGACCAAGAAGAAAGAGCACCAGTCAAGCACTGTGTTCTATCACTCATCGTTTAAACAGTAGATTGAGTTTTTAGTCAACATGAACAATATCAAGAATTTTGATTATCTTTTAAATAGAAAAAAAATCTTCAGATATATTACCCCCCAAATCAATTTGTTAAAGTTTATTTAGCATTGCTATTTCTATTTTTGAGATGACGAAACAGAGCTACATATAGGATCAAAAACCTTTATGACTAAGTGTTATAAAATCAAGTGCCAGAATTCTTAGTACATCAACCAGAACGTCTACAATTATTCTGTCACCTCCCTTCAGACTTTTTACTTCCTTTCTCATAAATGAGATATTCTAATCTAACACACTACTCCAGAAATATGCCTTACACTCTCCTCCTTTTCTGTATTTGCTCACATTTTCCCTGCAACCAGTGGGGATATATTTGTTCCCTCCACTTTTGAATACTGAAATCCTAGTTATCTAAGTTTCTCTTCCTCTGTGGAATTTTTCCAAGTCTCTCCAGATCAATTAATTGTACTTTCTTTATACTTCACTTTTGGTTATTGAGTAAAATTTTTGCATGCATCCATTCCCCCCTCCCCCCTTTCACTGTGCTAAGCATTTGTGTAAAGTTCTGAGTATCAGTGAGAAGAAGGAAAAACAAACAGGAGGAGCCATTCCTGCCTTCGTCTAACTTACAGTTAAGTGGGGGAGACAAATATGAAACAAATTAATATGAGGTAAGTATATAATTGCATATTATGGCAAGTGCTATGAAGGAAAACAAAATCATACCAGGAGAAAGGCTAACAAGGGAAACCTATTTAGATTTAGGGAGGGAGGGCTAGGAGAGCCTTTCTGAAGGAACATTTAAGCTGAGAACTGAAGGATGAGTATCTTTTTATTGCAGTCATTTACATACTTGGGTTTTCCCCTGCTAGATCTAAGTTCCTATAGGCATATTCTTCTTTATCTCCTCTACAGGATCTGACACAGGACCTTGCCTGTTGGCTGCCTCGATAAATGTTGCATGAAAGCCCACATAGGAAAAATCTAACTTGGTAAATTTGTCTTCATTGTGAAGAAATGTTTTAAGCTCTCTTTTGTCTTAAACTGGACACTTTGGACTAAGTCCTTGGTGGTTCAGGAGGCACTGGACTAGGGGAAAGGGAGAAGGAAAGTTTGCTGCTAGCCAGGTCTTCACCACAAGATGAAGCTCAGGAGATATGCACACAAATTCGGCTCAAATTAGTTTTCCATCCCTTAGGAAAGAATTGGGAGGACATTCCATGGATAATCTTTGTCTTTGCAAAGGAGTAGGGGATTCTGTTATCAAATTAGGGAAAATCAATGTAAAATTCAAAACATGGAGACTGTTGTAACTAGAACACATTTAATACCTATATATATTTTTAGTGGGAATGTCTTCAAGTCACGTGGGTTTTTAGTAGTATTGCCACTGTGATAAGTATATAAATCACATGCTATTTAGCCATCTTCACCAAAATTGATTTTCCAGTTGGATTACCTCTACATGTCCAGTTTTCTTTGGCAAGAGAATAAGATTGATTTCAAATTAGAGTTGGTAAGTCCTAAGGCATTGCTTTCAGATGATTGAACAGGGAGATGTGAAGTAGTTTGGCTACAACACTGAACTTTTCATTGATTTCTTGGGCAGATTCAACTGGTCTGGCTCATTTGTCTTTGCTTCAACTTAAATTTGACTTTCAGGAAAAAAAATCCAGTGCTCCTCTTCTGGGACTGATGAAAAACCCAAACAAGTAATCTGGGGAAAGAGTCCGAATCTAGACATTTACAGCGGGAGGCCATTTGTCATATAGGACATGCAGAATGGTGAGTCCACCTGGAGACAAGCCCAGGCTTCTCCTGCCCAAAGGAAATCACACCAAGCAGAGCAGGCATCAAGGTGTGTTTGGAAGATTGGTAATTATTATCTTTAAGTAATATAATATAAGAACATGATAGTGTTAGAACTGAAGTAAGAGAACTGTATAAAAGAAAAATCGTAGTAAAACCGAGACAGTTTCAGAGTGGCAGCATTTCTACGACATCTAGGACCGGAAAATAAACATTTACCTACACGAAAAACGTACTTAACGGTTTGTATGGACTGAATAGAAAATTAGCATTCTTTTCTTTCATTCTTTTTGTACAAAAAACATAACTGGACAGTGTATTGTCGCAACACATTGTGATCTTTCTTAAGACATTTTCCAATTAATGGTATTGCTTCCTTAGGTGTAAGCTCACACATAAGGAAGCAATACCACAATTTAAATAGCAGCCTACGTTCAAAGACATATTTCATGCTGTGTCACTTTATCAGAAGAGCAATCTGCCATTTTTTGACAGCCAGTGACTTGTGGCTGAATCAGTGATACTTTTAAAAAGAACTCATTATCAGTCTAGTGAACAAAATATGCATTATAAAATAGTGCAGGATTTTAATTTTCAATGTCAGTGATTTTTGTCTGCCTAGGTATGATGGATTGCAATCAGCTGAAGCAGTTTCAAATATTTCATATCAGGAGATTAGCAAATTTAGACAGTCAAGGATACCCTCCATTCTTCTTGGGATAAACTATCTGTTCTTTTCTTACGAGTAGTCCTACTTTGAGGAGAGATTAAGAAAAGAAATTAAGACATGTTCTGTGACTGAGAAGTCATCTTTTGAGGAACAAGGGAGCATTAGTAGCCATGCAGACATCTTTTATAAACATCATCAACAGACTTCATTTGAGAGTTAAGGATGAATGAAACATGGGCTAGGCTGTATGGTCTTGATTAATTCTGAAAAGTTCTTCATGGTTCTGTGACATTGCAGTCAATTTCACATCCTGTGAGAAGTCAGCTAATGGAAAAAACAAAACAAAACAAAACTAGAATGTGAAGAGGTTAGAAGAACAGCATCCTGCTAGCTGACCTAAGGACATTTTTAGACAAACAATCCTAATCACTGATGGCCTGTGGCAGATTATTTACACATCTCTAGTGTTGGTTATTATATGAATGCCTCAAATTATTTCAGCTATGGAAAGGTGACATTGTGCTGGTGTCAGGATGAAACCTCATTTGAGAGAATCCCACATTCCACAACGACTAATGACTGGAAATTCAGATTTGATGAGGAAAGGGAGAGAAGTGAGCACAATGAAATAGCACTGGCACCAGAATACTTGTCATTTTTCAGAAGAATCTTTTGAAACTGATCACTTACTTTTAACCCCATACAGAAATATCTAAATCTCTGTTATGGGATTTCCATCTGGCCATATACTATTTATAAGCATCTAATATCTCCATCAGAAAATATTCTCACTTATAGTGAGTTGAAAAGATTTTTAAAATACTGTGAAAATTTTTATGTTAAGACCTCATCTTCTTACAGAATATGCATAAAAGAAAAAAAATGAGGTGAATCTATTCCTTCTGTCATCCCCCACCAAAATGCCTTTTCCTAATATTGGTATGTGTCAATGTCAGCTGCTTGGTGGTAGAAGGCAGAGACGGTTTATCTATCAGGCTTTGGAGTCATAGTGGCTTGTGTTTAAAACTCAACTTTTCCACTTGCTTGGAATCTATTAAAAGTGTAGTATGGAGAGTTATAAATGTTATTATTGCTCAAGTGATGAATCTAGGCAGCATTTGCTACCGCTCTGCTTTTATACTTTTCAAATCTGCTTGGTTACCAGACTCTGTCCATCTGATCTCATAAGTATTTTCCAATAATCATATCCTAACCAGCCATATTGCCACAGCCTCTGCTACTGCCATGGGCCTTTATCACTGTTTGCTTAGGTTTCTGAGATAACTTCTTCTTTGGACTCCTTTTCTCCCTTGTAATTCTTTCTACATGTTACTGAAAAATATAATTTTATAAAATTCAAATCTAATCACACCATAACATGTATTAGAATCCTTCAGTAGCTTTCTTTAACTTCCAAAATAAAGTTTAAACTCATAAAATTGTATACAAGACTCTTCCTTTCCTCTCCTACAACATACTTATGGATACCCTATGGGCCAGTTAGATTGAAATATACATTATTTTCCACACTGAGAGGCCTAAAATTTACCCTCTGTTGACCTCTTCACTCTTACCTTGCACCCTTCCCCCACTCCCAATCCCCCACCCCCACGCACATGCACACGCATGCACAAACACTCTTAACTCTTACAGGTCCTGACCATGCTACTGAAATGGAGGTTCCTCTGGGAAATCTTCCCTTACTCACCATAATGAATTTGGTTTACCTTCCTCGAGTCTCAATGACACAAGCCCACACATCTTTCTGAGCACCTAGACTCTATTTGTAATGTGAGTCTTCAGGACTGATTTTATCATTGGAGTGTAACATCCTGAGGCAGTGATTGTGTCTTCTTTACTTCTAGATTCCTCGTAAAGTGTTAGGCAACGCAATAAATAAGCTATAAACGATTGTTGAAAGGATGAATGTTTAAGGCTTAAGTGTTACTAATTCTAGAGGTATTTGTATTTTGAATGAGATCAACAACTTATGCTGAGGAAGTGAGTCTTAAATTGTGGAATTTCAGGCTTAGGCCAACTGATGAATGAGGAATGTGTATATACATGTGTATGTGTGCTGTGCTGTGTCAGTGTGTGTGTCAAGAGATGCAGTAGGAATGTGGATAGCAGGGATGTAGGCAATAGGGGTGTCTCAAAATGCTTTGAATAATATCAGGTAGTTGGCTATTCTATCAGTTAGGTATATGACTATTAGTCACCGTGACTTAAGCACAATAGGACTTATTTTTCTCTTGTAATGAGAAGTCTGGAGGTAGGTAGTTGCTGTTTCAGTGGCTCAAAAATGTCAGGACAGAGGTCTCTACGATTCTCTTAGTCTTTTTCTTAAGGCCCCAAAATAGGATTGGGGTTTGGGTGAGATTTTCCCCAGAGTTGTATAAGGTCATCAGAGACAATGACAGTCAAGATCGCCAGCACCTCTCTTTCTTTTTCCTCTCACCCTTTCCCTTTTCTCCATCTGTTCTGGTGAGACTTTAGGGATCTTCTTTTATGGATGCCTGTGGATTGAAACTGGAAGATTATCAGATATTAGGGCAGCTCTAGGGATCAGAAGTAATCTTTTTTTTTTTTTCTTTTTTCCATTTGAACAAGTGTTGCCATGGCTAAAAACAAGTTTGAAGGCCATATATCAGAAGCAATGTATCAACTAAATACCCTTCAGGGAACTCTACATAAATTCTAATTCTTTCAGTTGATATTCAAGCTGTTGTATATTTTGTTAACATTTTTTTCTTAAATTTAAATTCTTTTTTCCCACCTCATAAACCACAAGGGTATAAGTCTTATTTTAACATCTGACTTTTCAGAGCATCTTTGTTGCAGATGACACTGTTGACTTTTAATGTCTACAGCTTTTCTATATGATTTTTCCTGCTCAGAATAACTTGCATCATAATAAACCATCCTGAAATGATACTCTCTTTCATAGATATCTCCTAAGAAAATTTCAAGTCTATAATGTGCTCAATAAATGCTTTTAATATAGGCGAGGCAATCTGTGACTCTGTGATTGGTCATAGTTACAGTTTCTACTTGTGGGGCCTCTACTTTTCACTTCAGAGACATAAATTTAAGAGATGTTCGTACATAAAAGGTTTTTGTTTCTTTGCTCTGTGTTTACTCCTAGGGAAGCCTCAGTTGGAAATACACTACTATCCTTACATCATTAAGCCAGGAGAGAATTCTTTATTTTTGTGTTTTACTACTCTGTTATTTTATTTCTTATCTTCTTTCCTTACTTTTTTCTTTTTTATTTCCTTTTCTCTCTTTTGCTGCAACTTTACCTAATTTCATTAAAGACTCTTTAGGAGAAATTATGGTCTTTATTTAAATACCAAAGGGCTAGGTGTTAGACTATGGCTAGTGTTATTCAAAACTTAAAAGCTATGACCTAAAAATATTATTTCAGAAAAATGCAGCATTTTACGAAAGGCTACATTTTGTACTTCCATTGGGAAAGATGTGATAATGTGTTACTAAATTGCCAGTAAAAGAGAATTTTCAGATTATATAATTTTTTAGTGTATATGCAAATATGTATAGTCTTATTGCTTGCTGTTCCAACAAATTGCAGTCATTCAAAATGAAATGTAATAGGCTTCTTTAAAGGATTTGTGGGAATAGTTTTCAAATCTGTATTTGTAAAGGATGAACTGTTCAAATCTAAATATGGGAGAGATAACTTGGAAATCTGTTTATAGACATTTGGACTGAACTTCCACAACAAGAGGGAAATAAAATTAACTTATTCAGATTGTGCTCATGTTTAAGATAAGGGGAAAGAAAGTGGTTTCTGCTGTTAGATTCAGTGTTAAAGTGCAACCACAGGGGAGAAACAGTTTCAGAATGCTCTGTGAAAGTAGCAAAAATGAAATGAAAATCTAAATGTGTGATGAAAAGTGAAGTATCACTCAAGGGCAGAATTTTCAAAGGGGACTTAACCTAAAATCTCTTCAGATGTTCAATCTGTAGTGAGAACATTTAATCTTTTTTGCTCAGCTTTGAAATTATAGCCATTTAAATCTGCCTTGTGCCGTTTTAGAAAGGTCTATACATTTGAGAAGGTGTCTGAGTCATTTCTCAAATTAATGCCAAACGCAAGAGACAAGGTCTTTGAATTTATCTCACTGGGACAAAATCAGAAGGTTTGGGGTTATAATTTCAGAGAGACAGGGAAATGCATAAGTACCAACAAATTCCTATATTTTGCTTATGGATTGTTTGAGAGAGATAATTTAGCTTGTGCTATTATTGTAGAGAACTTGAAGTGACTGCTATGTATGTATTTTTAAATGACTTAATTCAGACTTTATATACTGAGACTATGAAAGATTGTCTCACCGTCTTGTTCAGAGGTGTGAATTTTCAGAACTCTTTCTAATAATCTTGTGATATGCGTGGATTTCCCCCAAAGTATGAAGGAGGATGGAGCAAGAATGTCCAAGGAGGAGAAAAGGTGAGAATTAAGGTAACACATTTCCTATCAAGTAAATTAAATTGACACCTATCTGGAAACTATTCCTTATTATCCTTTTAAAATAGCCTATAATTGTCTCTGTTTTACAACTTAGTGCCCTATAGTTCTACTTTGTCTTCGAAATACTATATTTAGTGTAGAAAACTAAATATGTATGAATGCCTTGAAATTAACATTGGAAAGATATTTTAAAATTATTGTTTTTAAAATGAACTTTTTCCTTAATGAAGTGAATAAAGTTCATAAGTCTATAAGCTCTTCAGCTAGATATCTGTGTGATTCTTTTCTGAACTAATGGCACCTGACTAAGCATATTGTTTGAGACCTGTTTTTACATGCTACCTCTTACCTTATTTTTTCTAGGTTTTACTCACTATATCTAGGATCTCTCAATAGTTTTCTTCACTCTTGAAGTAAAATCACTTTACTCATTAATTTAATTCATTCATATAGGTATTTGTTGAATGTGTAAATATTCAGGAAGTTATTCACTCATATATTCATTAAACTAAATCAAAAGAATATTGAACAACTACTCAAAATAATGTGTAGTTCTGGGTGCTTGCGGTATTCATTAATGACTAGCACCTGACTCTTTCTTTTGACTAGCTTGCAGTGTACCAGAGGGTGTAACATGTATTCAGAAATAACTCTAATACAAGAAAGAAAATGGTGCCTCATGAGAAGACAGGACTGCTACTTAAGGTAATTCAAAAGATGAAATTAGCTACATATTGGTTTAGTATTTCATTTGCATTAACCTCTCCATCTTGCAACCAAGAATCATTTCAAATGGATTATTTCAGGAGGAAAGGATGTACAACTGGAATCTGCTTAAAAGAGATTTTTTTTTCATGTAACATCTTCTGAATAATTCTGGACCTCAGGCACCTTTATCTGTTTCTAGTTATTGAAACCCAGATTTCTTCCTGCCTTCTTCTTTCAGAAGTCAGCTTCCTCTAACATATGGAGGAGGAGGGTGGAGAAGACAGTCTAGGTGTCTCTCTTCAGTCTTCTTTAGGGTCATATATTTTTTTCCCAGCTGCTCCTTGCAGGCTCCTCAAGGTTACCACACCAGGCAGGGAAAATCTACAAAATTTGTATTATTGTATGGATGGAATCATTTCAAAAGGGAATGATATGGTAGGATGGGAAATATATATATTTTTTGAATTTTATTTTATTTTTTATACAGCAGGTTCTTATTAGTTATCTATTTTATACATATTAGTGTATATATGTCATAGGAAATATTTTAACACTTGATAACTAGGGCTTTCCGCAAAGTACCAGAGAGAAAGTACCTAAGTAAGTGAGGCCCTTCCCAACATGGTCCTATTTGATTTGACTTTCCTGAGATTCTTGCCCTCTCTAGCATTTTCTTCAGTTCTCTCTGATAATCTCCAAACACACCTCTCATCAACTGCTATCCCATTTGTACAAATGCTCCCACTCTCTGCCTCCAACTCCTACTCCCTCCATTTATTCAGTCTGAGGTCTTCATCTGGAGAAGAGCCTCTAGGGTCATTAGGATGGTCAGAGACACAGCTGAAATTTAAGCCCTTATGTCTCTGGTTTTCTTACTCCTTGGACAATTGAGCCAATGTGAACTGCAGATACATTTACTATTAAACTATAACATGCTAAAGGCAAACATATGCACCTCTCTGAAAGACCAACATTAACTTTCCGGAACAGCAAAAGTCCAAACTCGTACTGTGAGATGAAATGTTTCCTTAATTAACAAGTTTCATTTCCCTTCGCATGGAGTCAGTATATCTGTAAGATTTTACTGAGTCACAAACCACACCAAAATTTAATGGCTTAATACAGCAACTGTTTATTTAGCTTTTGTTTCCATCATCATGTTGGTGATTTGGGCTGGGGTCATATGATAATTTTGTTCCTGATTGTAGCTGATTGTGTCTCGCTCTTGTGTCTGCTGTATACTGATAACTCAACTAGGGCACAGTTGTTGATGGCCTCATTCTCATGTCCAGGAGGTTAGCTCACTAGGTTACGTGTCTCTCATCATCTGGGACATCTACCCACATCATCCAGCGCACCTGCTCATTTCATATTATCTAAAAGACTTATGTAGCGGGCCTTATTCATGTGGCAGCTAAAGGGTTCCCAGAGCATCAAGATATCAAGTCCCAAAGTGCAAAGCACTTTCAACCCTGTACTGTGTCACATTTGCTAAAGTACCATCGAGCTGTGCAAGTCATGTGACTAATCCAGATTTAGTGGATAGAGAAATGCATTACACCTACTGATAGGAGGATCTACAAAGTTATGCGGCAAAGCTGTGGATGTGGGGAGGAAAAGAACTTGAGGCTATTTTAAAAATGCATGAGACCTATTTTTGTGTAGAGTAGAAATTGTTTTTTCCTGCTTAGAGCCTACCAGAATAAGAAAGAAACTACATTATGCTGTAATGACTGGCCCCTTCTCTAGCCTAAGAAGGAGTCCAAGTTGACCGTTCTTTACTTCTCCACAAGCCCCGCCAGCGCCCCCGCCTCCAAAATGAGGAAGGGATGAGGTTGGGGGAAAGAGAAGAGTTACCTAATTTTTCCTTTTGCCATTTGCATTGATAGAGTCCACTCTAGAGATAGTAAAAATGTAAGACCAAATAAAATAGTCTGATTTTGTCATGCTTTAAACTGTAGGGGCAGTGTACAGGTAAACTTAAGCTACTATTTAACTATGTAAAACAACCACTTGATTTTTGTTGTTGCTGTTTTTCTAATTTTTAACTTGCTTGAAAATATCTACACGAGCCAAATAGGTATGTCAGTAATGTACAAAGTTGACACAATTTGAAAGATTTTAAAACCCCTTGGTTTAAGAAGTTATCTCTTAAAACACCTACTAAAAGGCAAACGTAGTTCTGGAAAGTGAAGGCTGGAGAAATGAAGTATATAGGTAGAAAACAAACTTTGACACAATGGAATTCAGTACAGAAAAAATTTTATGAGGGAGGTAGAAGGAAAATGTAATGGAATAATATATCATTGGAATATATTCCACTGGGGTGTCCTAAGAAGTCAGGAAGTAGCCTCGGGGTGCTGGATACATATGGGTTTCAGAAAGGAGAGGATGCAGATGGGGATACTTCATATTCTGTCTAGCACATGTGATCAAACCCTGCATGCACATTTTCTCCTAATATGGTATTCAAGTCCCACCTTGAAAAACTAATTTGTAACAATAGAGTAAAAAATGTTGCCAAGTTGCATTCAGATATGAAAGCTTCGCTAATGAAACACATTTTTAAACCATGTTTTTTCTTTTATTTAAAGAATAGCACTTACTGTCTTTGTCTCTCTTATATACTTTTTTTCTCTTACATTTTTTTTTTTTTTTTGTGGTATGCGGGCCTCCCTCTGTTGTGGCCTCTCCCGTTGCGGGGCACAGGCTCCGGACGCGCAGGCTCGGCAGCCATGGCTCACGGGCCCAGCCGCTCCGCGGCATGTGGGATCCTCCCAGACCGGGGCGCGAACCCGGTTCCCCTGCATCGGCAGGCGGACGCGCAACCACTGCGCCACCAGGGAAGCCCCTCTCTTACATTTTTTTAAAGGGAAAATTCACAGAAAACTTAATATGATATACCCTTATTGATGAATAGTCCAAACTTCTTAGTAAGAGCCTTGGAAGGATGACCAGAGTCTGCATTTTTTATATATTTGTATTTCCCTCCACTTTTGTCATTACATTAAAAACTACAGAACATTTACTATACAATGTTAGAAAATGTATATGTTAATGAGGTTTGTGGCCAATAATCTTACAGTTTATAATCTACCAGAGTCCACACAATACATCCCACAGATGTATAGCCAAGTAGATGACCTGAAAATTGAGCAAATGAAGTTGGGAAGTTATAAATGAGTAATGAACTAAGTGCATTTAATGGGGTTCTCAGTGACAAAGTCACATGCTATGTGCATGTTTAGACCACCTGGAATGGGATCTAATGACCATCTTTCTGAAAGAGGGAAGGGTTTATAGAAGAGATGGTATTTCATGAGTTCTTTCTATGAAAGAAAGGGGAGAGTTTGGTCACCTGATAATACTCTAGGCTCTTAACTCTTCAGGTATTGTTGGTAGTTTGAAAGGAGCCTTTCATCTTATTTTTTAGCGTAATTGACATATAATTATACTTAGGTGCAAAACATAATGATCGGATGTATACATATATTCTGAAATGATTACCACAAAAAGTTCAGGCTTTTTGACTTAGTTCTGAATTTTTTTTTGTTTTGTTTTGAATTGTTTTTCTTTATTGTATTTATTTTTTATACAGCAGGTTCTTATTAGTTATCCATTTTATACATATTAGTGTATATATGTCAATCCTGAATTCTTGATCTCTTTATAATGGCGTTAAATTGAAAATGGGTGTATAATTATTCAACTGGAAAATACATAAATAAATATAACTGAAACTAATTGGTGTGCCTTTTCTTCCTTCTTCTGTCTACCATTTGTATTAATATATACAGATTTCAGACTCCTGGCTTTTCATCTGTGCCATTCTAAGTCAGAGAAGACCCTTTTTATAGAACACGTGCAGACCCCCCCCCCCGTGCCACTGAGGTGTTTGATGTTCTAGGATCTAGTCTCCTTGTGCATCTGTAGGCAGCTTTTGCCTTTATCTTCTCAGCTAAATTAGTTCCTGCATGTTAAGAAAGGGGAAGTGGTGAGCCACCCCCACGGAAGGCTTTATTTGGTTTTTAAAAGCGGGTTTGTTAGGATCCTGCTGTGGTTATTACAGGAGACAATTTTAGCACTTTGAGCTGTGTGTTTTCCAGAGGAAGTGTTTAAAGAAGGATTTTGCAAAATGTTGAAGGTTAACATTTCAGCCCCGCTAGTTGTTAAAGGTCAGGATATGTTTTGTGATGAAGTGTGAGAGAATTCATGTGATGTGAGTGACAGAAATTAATAAGGAAATAGTACACAGTGCATCCACACTTTCTTGTTCCTACAACTTACTATTTAATATACACTGAAAATTCCTTGCACTTCTTTTCTTTTTCAGTGGAATATGTTGTTGGAAACAACTCAAAGTGCTTTCCCAAGAGTTAGTGGGTGGTAATTTTACATACAAACAATAACACAGTGTTACAATGGTGAAAGAGGGCACTGACAAATGTCTAGATCTTTCTTATAGTACGGATCTATGTAGCTTATATTTCCACATATGCAAAATTCCTTGACACAGGACAATACTAGTGCTTGTTTAGGACACACGAATGGAATAATCTATTTGTTGGTACTATGATGTAATAACTTGAAATTCCATACATGTTATAAAAAAATCTAGATACATAAATTGGTGTCTTGACCATGAAAGAAATACTACTTAATCTAAGACAAAGTTAGTTTCCTAGTTTTTAATGGTGTTCTTCAAACCATTGCTTTGAATTTTGAACTGCTTTTGGTTTCTTACCCAGGGATCCATTGTTTTGAAACATGTAGAGAAATCATATGTGAAACTATATCACTGCTTCAGTTCCTGGAACATGGCAGGTAGTCAGCTAATGTTGTGGAATATATTATAGCTAAATGACTCATAGTGTGCAGGAAATATTAATTATCTATAAGGTAATTTTAAATATCTATTAGGCCTAAAAATGTCCTTCCAAGAGAATGAAAGAGGAAATTGGAAAGAACCTAAAAATGTCAGTGACTGACAATCCTTTCTCAAGGGTCATCCAAAGGGAACCAAAGGGCTCATTATCACATATAGCATCTTCATTTCAGACTGGGAAACTGGGAAGAAGGGTGTTTGCCAATAGTCCTTTATTTAAGTAGGTAAGAAGAAATTCTCCAAATAGTATCAATAACTATATTACACTTATAAAGCTCTTGCTATAGGCCACTCAGAGTGCTAAGTAACTTAGAGATGGGGTCTTAATCAATCCTAACAATGACTGGATGAGGTAGATAATGATAGTACTATATTCAAAGCAGTAAGTGGAGAAGCCAGGATTTGAACCCAGGCACTTTCTAACCTGAACACTGTGATACACTCTACAATTAATTAGAAGTTAGTTTATATGTTCTGGTTAGAAGCCATTGCCAACTTTGAGATACTAACACTGAAGCTCCATTCTGTGCTTAGCTGACTTATCATCATCATTAAGCCTGTGTTCATTCCTTTTATTTCTTAACAGAATCCCATTTCTGTGCTGATTGGTACAATAGCTTAATTTTTGTTTTTATTGCTTTGTTTTCTGCTACTTTCCTACTCTTTCTTCTCCTCCCCTGACAGAGAACTCTATAAATTAAAAAGCAAAACTGTACCTGCTTATAGTTCATTAAAATTTTTTCTCAAGTGTAAAACTTTCTATAGTAACTCAAACAAGTGGCATTTTTCAAGAAGTGCTTGTTACAATTACTAGCATTTCTTTTTTTTTATTATTGTATTTTTCAATTTTTTAAATTTCTGGCTGCGTTGGGTGTTCGTTGCTGCACATGGGATTTCTCTACCTGTAGCGAGCAGGGGCTACCCTTAGTTGTTGTGAGCGGGCTTCTCATTGCGGTGGCTTCTCTTGTTGCGGAGCACGGGCTCTAGGCACGCGGGCTTCAGTAGTTGTGGTTCCAGAAGATCCCACAGGCCTCAGAGCAACTAAGCCCGTGCGCCACAACTACTGAGCCTGGGCTCTAGAGCCCTCGAAACACAACTAACTTTTTTTTTTTAATAGAAAGGGGAGTGCCAACAAGGTCTCCATCCCTACGGAGCAAACACGTGCATAGTAGATACTGTTTATATTAGAAAGCAGGAGAAATAGTACTGCCACTAGCCTCTATTTTACTTGCTAGTTAGTAATTGTAACTTGAAACTTGCAATTTGCTTGTACGTTGCAAACCCTCCTTTCAGGCGGGCTTTTTTCAACTGCTTGTTCTTGTCACTTTTAGTATCGCTTTTACTTCTGTAGCTCAGCAGCCGCCGGGCCGCGTTCTGACAGCTCAGCAGATTCCCTCCCTGGCTGACTCCACCTCAGTTCCTCCTCTCTCATCTCTCAAGCATAACTCAGGATTCGGTACTTCGCTTTCCCGTTGTGGCATTCTAATCCACTGCCCCCACTTCCTGTGTTATTCCTTTATTTTCAGTTCTATCAATGATAAAATCATTTATTCATGATCACAATTTTTACACTTAGTTTCATTTGTGTTTGTTTCGTACAATGGTCAATGTTGCATTTTTGCCCAACTACATTAAAAGCTCCTCAGAACTAGAATGTTCCTTTCTTTAATGCCAACCGAGGACAATGTTGAATGCCAATAGATACTGCTTTGAATTATAGTAGATACGAAAAATAAATCAGGGTGCATTCCCCCAGCCCCTACTCAAGGCCCCGTTTCTCAGACTCCCCATTTCTCCCAGTAGTTTGCTAGTAGTATTCTATAGGCCTGTCTACTTATAAAGGATTGTTAGAGTTATATTTGTTATGCTAGCCTTATTCTTCTACAACCAGTCAATTAGGGACTTGGGTTTCCTCCTTTTTCAACATTTCTCAAATTCACCCTTTTGTTTCCTTTTCAAGAACCCTGCTATTAGTCAGATTCTTACGATAATATGCCTGAATTATGGACTTAGCCTCATGCTAATATGCATAAATTAACTCATCTTTCTGCAGACCCAACCAACACAGATTCCTAAAACATCCTGTCCAGGTGTCACCCCCAGTTACAGAAACGATAATGTCTTCCTGACCTATCAGTTTCAAGTTCTTCAGCCATATATACAAGTCTGGGACTACCTGACTGTATGAATTTTTTTCATTGTTATATTCAGTCTACTTTGCCCAGACTAATTTCATTCATTCTCTCTCCACATACATTCTACTCATTCCTGTCTCTTTTCTTTAATTAAGTTGCTTCTGGGGATTGAGGATGTCTTGGCTACTATCCTTTGCTTACATTCCAATTAGATCTTCCTGTGCCCTTCATGAAACATTATCTAGACATTCAATTTATTTTTAAACACACACACACACAATTATCTTTCCCAAATGTCCATGGCAAAGATATTTATTCTGTAATTTAACTTTTAATGGTTTGTAAATTATTCTGTTTCTTTGCTTTACTCAACATTTAGATTGCAGTGTCCTTAAAGTCCAGATTTGATGTAATTTCCTTATTGTTTAGATATTATTAAATGTTCAAGAAGCATTCTGGTTCAAAATTCCCTCGTGGTCCTCATTATCAACAAAGGTCTTCTGCATTTTGAGAATAGGGAAAAAGGTAGTCAACTTCCAAAGGCTTGGGTTTATCTTTGTTAAGGGACAAAGAGATTCTGGGCAGAAGCTAAATCTTTAAGTTGTCTTTCATTTTTTTCTGCTTCTAAAGTAAATAGTGTTGTTAGCAGCAGCTTAAAGATTTCTCTGTTCATATCAGAAAATACTTTGTACGATCAGATTCATGTTATGTTATAAAAGAGCTTTAGCAAGTCATATACTATGTTCACTGTTAGTTCAAAAGTAAGAAGGCCCTTCCCTCATTTTCTTAGAGCAGAGCTCTAGGAAATTAGAATATGTCAAAGTGGTTAAAAGGACAGAACCTAACTCTAGCTCCCTCCTGATCACCTGTGCAGAATATTCTCACCACTGGGGGCCACTGGTCTTGTGGCTTTTGTTTCCTGCTCACTAGACTGTTGGTTGATGGGCTGAGGGTGTGACTTTGCTCATTTCCTTTTTGTCACCTCACAAAGCCCTGGTTTGTTTGCTTTATCTAAGACCTCTCTGCTACCTAGCTAAGCCTGGCTTCCTGTCCAATGCTGTGCACTGCGTCTCCATGGTCCCAGCTCAGTTGGAAGAAAATCAATTGAGGGTCTGAAAGCCTACTGAGTTTTTAACGACTTCCTCAAACTTCTTACTTACCCCTCAGTGCTGGCAACAGCCAAGTCAGAGCAGAAGGTGGTAGGGTGACTCAAATATTTAAATTTTAGCACAGTAAAAATGCTGAGCATTCTGCTGGCTGAAACTGCATGGGGTAAGGGAGGGAATGGAAATTCTAGGGCAGGGCACTAGTTTCTATTGTGTGTATGTGTTTGGGTTTAATAATACTCCCTAGTACCTTCTGTTGGTAAGGAACAATAAGAATTTGGCATCCCTTCATGATGGCACTTAAGGAAATCACTCCTACTTATTTTAAGGGGAAGTAGGAGGATTTTGGAGCTGGGGCAAGCCAGAAGTCTGGATTTTAAAAAGATAGTGGTGAGCCCATAGTCAATATTAGGGATAGAAAGAACTTTAATAGTGAAAAAGGAATAGCCTTCCTAGAGAAGATATGGAGGACCAACTTCCTGTGCACTGAATATGGATGTTTCTTCCCCAACCAAGCATGGACTCTGCAAGAGAGGTTTCTTTGGAAAGAGTTGAACCTGGTGTAGGATCATTCTATCAGGAGGGACTTTTCAGGTGTCTTCCTTACAATTACATATCTGAAAAGTATGGATATAATTTCAGAGACATGGCCATAAATATGATGGGACAGGTTTATACCATAGCATTGCAGGGTGAGTAGTCAACCCTCTAAAAACAGTGCACACCACCCAAGGGCAAGCAAAACCCACATCTGTAAATTCTCTGAGATTTGCCATAGACCTTGGAATGAAAGCTTAAGAGAGTCTCTATCAATCTATATGTAAATTGGTACAGCCACTGTGGAAAACAGTATGGAGGTTCCACAAAAAATTAAAAATAGAGCTACCAGGGAAAAGGGGGGGGAATAAATTAGGAGGTTGGGATTAACATATACACACTACTATATATAAAATAGATAATCAACAAGGACCTACTATATTGAACAGAGAACTCTACTCAATACTCTGTAATAACCTATATAGGAAGAAGAATGAATATATGACTATGTATAACTAAATCACTTTGCTGTACACCTGAAACTAACACAACATTGTAAATCAACTACACTCCAATCCAAAAAAAAAAAAATAGAGCTACCATATGATCCAGGAATCCCACTTCTAAATATATATCTGTAGAAGATAAAATCACTATCTCAAAGAAATATCTTTACTTCCTTGTTAATTGCAACATTATTCACAACAGTCATGACATGGAAACAACTTAAAGGTTCACTGACAGATAAAAGGATATATATATATAACTGGTATATTATTCAGACATAAAAATGAAGGAAATCCTGCCATTTGTTGGAGTATAGCTGGACCTTCAGGGCATTATGCGAAGGTCCAGCCATGAGAATGGACCTTCATATGAAGCAAACAGAGAAAGATAAATACTGCATGAATTCACTTACATGTGGAATCTAAAAGCAGCAAACTCATAGAAACAGAGAGTAGAATGGTGGTTGCTATGGGCTGAGAGGTGGAGAAAATGGAGAGACAGTGGCCAAAGGGTACAAGCTTTCAGTTATAAGATAAATAAGTTCCAGATATCTAATATACAATGTGGTGGCTACAGTTCACGGTTCTGTATTGTACACTTGAAAGTTGCTGTGAGGGCTTCCCTGGTGGTCCAGTGGTTAAGAATCCTCCTGCCAATGCAGGGGACATGGGTTTGAGCCCTGGTCCGGGAAGATCCCACATGCCACTGAGCAGCTAAGCCCCCGCACCACAACTACTGAAGCCCAGGTGCCTAGAGCCCATGTGCCGCAACAAGAGAAGCCACTGCAATGAGAAGCCCGCTCACCGCAACAAAGAGTGGACCCTGCTCCCCGCAACTAGAGAAAGCCCGCACACAGCAACAATGACTGAATGCAGCCAAAAATAAATAAATAAAATAAAATGAAATTTTAAAAATTAAAGAAAAATAAAGTTGCTGTAAGAGTGGAGCTTTAATGTTCTCACCATAACAATAACAGCAAAATTGTAATTATGCAAGGTAAAGGATGGATTAACTAACCTTATTCTGGTTAACATTTTGCAATATATGCTTGCATCAAATCATCACATTGTACACCTTAAACTTACACAATGTAATATATCAAGTACATCTCAAAGCTAGAAGAAAAAAGCTGAAGTGCTTCTGGGTGTCTTGATTGAGGTCACTATCAGATAGTGCTACTGGTTTATTTTTGCTTTGTCACTATGTAAACACACACCACTATTATGAGGTATTTAATATATATATATATATACATCATGTATAATCATGTCTAAATGTATTTAAACATACATATATATATATCTTTATTATGTAGTGTTTTACTACATTATCAAAAATCCACAGTAAACACTTCTCAGATGATACTTTATATTTTAACAAATTGGGAATGAGAGGAATGTCCAGAAATGAAGATGTTGATATATATTAGAATTTTTGAAGACTGACTTGGTGTTTTGGCATTGCTAAATTGAATATAGATTTTAAGACCACTTAACATTAAACCCTCTCCAAAGAGTGATCGGAAATTCCATTTCTTAAAGTAGTAGATGAAACTGAAATAAGCTGAAATTCTGAGGTACGTGTGGTGTATACCAAATATGTCTGCATTTTCTACACAAGGAATAAACATTCTCTAACCCCTTTGCTTTCTCATAATTTAATTAAGTTACAGTTATAAATCCTGATATGAATATAGAATGAGATAATAAAGTATAAAAATTCAAAGAGTTCAAGCATAATATAAGGTGAGCTACTAGCTTTTGAAACAAAGGCATTTTTTAAAGAGTATGAATTTATTCTTCTAAAAAACCTTAGAAGTCATTATTTAGGTTGGCTTCTAGTTTCAGTTCAGTATTTCACAATGAAAAAGTTAATAAAAAGCAGAATGGGAAGTGATAGCTGAAAGATAAAAAATACATTTTCTAAAATGATGTTTTACTCTTAGAAAATATTCAAATAAGTAACAACCTTAAGTTTTCCAAAACATCCCCTCTTCCAAACTGGGCCCTTTAGAAACAATGGAGGCTCATGAAATTCTCCAAATTTTAAAAAAATGACTTTAGAAAAATGATTATATGGAAATATATCAGTATAGTGCCAGAAATAGTTAATTCAGTTCCATAATTAATGAAATACTTATAAGCAGCTCTGTGAAGGAGAAATTTTCTTATTGGGATGCTTTAGTGTTTGAGAGTGTGAACTGTGGAACAAACTTTCTCCTTTCAAGTCCTACCTCTGCCATTGCCATTGACAACTGTGTGACCTTGGGAAAGTTACAGACTTGTCTATGCCTCAGTTTACTCATCTTAAAAATGGGGATAAAACAGAACAAACCTCAAGTGGTTGTTAGGAGGATGAAACGAGGTTATGTAAAGTACTTGGAACATATCCCCTGGCACATAGGGAGTTTGCATAAGGGTTTGCTATCATTATTATTAAAGTACACAGATTGCAAACTAGTTTCCTGCAGGCTTTTCTACATTTAAGTATCAGAAGAATGATACATATTTTTTTAGTTTCTCTTGACAAATAAAAAAAAATCTGGCCATATGGTAGCAGGGCTAGTGTCCATGACCGTTCCCACTCCTGGGCCTGCTTCTCTCATTCAAGTTGATGTCCACCCGTGCAGCCCTGGGTGGGGCACAGTACCTTTGATGCCAAGAACCTTTATGGAGCAGGACTTGTGCTGATGGGGACACCCAGGACTGGGCATTCCTGCTCTCCCCTCACCTCTTGAAATTAAGGATATGTTTTTTAATACGTAAAAATGCCAACATTAAAAACAGAAGTCAGCGAAGTCTAAACCAAATTATTTCCACAAGATCTGTAATAAAAGGTCTTGAGAATGTCCTTTTCTTTTCTTTTTCCTTTATTTTATGCTCGTGTATCTCATTGCGTTTCAGCTGTCCTCGCCTTTGGCCCCATCCTGTGGTCATGTATTCATGTTCACTGTCTATGCTCTTCAGTGAGAACAACCCAAATTTAGCCTTTACAATTGCAGGTGACTTAACTAACACAAGATAGCTCCCAGGTAACATCTATCCTCACCCACCTATCCTTTTTTTTTTTTTTAACATCTTTATTGGAGTATAATTGCTTTACAAGCTGCTTCCCACTAGCTATTTTACATTTGGTAGTATATATAAGTCCATGCCACTCTCTCACTTCGTCCCAGCTTACCCTTCCCCCTCCCTGTGTCCTCAGGTGCATTCTCTACATCTGCATCTTTATTCCTGTCCTGCCCCTAGGTTCTTCAGAACAATTTTTAATGCTCCCTTTGTTTCTTTACCTTTGCTGTGCTTAATTAAACTGACACTTGTTTTTGAGGTTCTTTTTCTGCAGAAAACACGCTAAGCCAGCTAGTCCAACAGAAAAAAATTAACCATGAAAATAAATCCTTTCAGGGAAAAGATTAATGTTGAAATATTTCATTTTCATACCATTACAAATGTTGTTTTGGTCCATGATACTCTGAACATCTAGATCCTATAATGACAAATACATCACTCATAGATCTGACATTATTTAATTTACATGAACAAATGAGACCATTTTCAGCCACCTTTCTTGTCATCTGATATAATGAATGGAATAGTTCAAAAATTTGTGGCTATAAATGCATTAACACTCTGATGTTAAGGTGATAAAATTCTCAAATTTGTCTAAACTTATACTGCATTTTTCTTTATTATATATTTTATAAGATCTTAACAGAGACAGTATTTTCCTTTAAACCAGTGATAAAATGTCACTCAGCCTCATAAGGCTGACTCATTTTAAAACTTGCTTTAGAAATGTGTTACAGTGTTAGGCATTAAATTACAGATTTAGATGATATTCTTTATGGTTTTTCTGAATTGCAAGAAAGAGGTATGATAATAAAATGTTTTGCATTTCAGTATATTCTGCTTCAAGTTGTCAGTTGATCATTTAATGGTAAATTTTTTTTTCTTTATAGGTGATATTCAGATTAATTTTGAAGTTGACATTTTTGCACTGCATGGAATACTTTCACTACTTCAGCTTACTATAAATTGTTTCATCCCTTCATAGTCTCCGTTAGAAAAAACATGTTAAAATTTATAATTCCTGTCCTGAAATATCTCAGGAAACTTTGCTCATTTCGACACATAAAAACAGCTGCATACTACAACCACTTCCCCACCATATCTCTGAAAGTGTGACTTTTCAAACTCTGAGATAGGTAGAAAGATAGCCGAAGGTATCGCTTTTATTGCTTGGCTTTTTTAAAAAAACTAAATTAATATTAATTTTACTTTAAAATAAACTGATTTTTAAATATAATCCATTGAATAGGTAATAAAATCATCTTTCAAAGAAAAAAACCGTGTAATTAATTATGTGTAGTCTGCAAAGACTGCCTTCTATCGTAGTCTCCTTTTCCCATTTCCCTCCCCTCCCCCCTTATACATACACTGGTAACTACTATAATTAATTGTGTATTCTTCCTGAGGTTCAGTAGGCAAATATAAACCAATAAAAACGCAAAAGCAATCTAAAAAACGAGTGGATATAAAAAAACACAAAAGGAAAAATCACAAAGGAAAAGAATGACAATTTGACTCCATCAAAATAAAAAACAGGTGCACATCAGAAGAAACCACATGTAAAATTAAAAGCTAAGCCATGATATAGAAGAAAAAAATTGCCTTACATAAAGCAAACAATAGATTGTTTTCTAGGAAGTAAAATGAAACCCTAAAATAATCAATATGAAAAAGACAATCAAATAGAAACAAGCGTGTAAAAGATGCAAACAGGCAATTTCACAGAAGAGGAAATCGAAATGGTCATTAAACACATAAGAAGCTGCAGTAATCTGTGAAATGCTAACTTAAAACAATAAGATGTCATATTTCTACCCATTAGATTTGCAAAGATCAGAAAGTTTGAAAATATCACATACTAGGGAATCAAATATCCTTACAGATGGCTAATAACGGGAGTATGAATTAAGGTTTCTTTAGCAGTCTTTGGTAACATTTAAACATTTGCTGTATTTGAAATTCATGTTGGTGTGTGGTGTGAAGTATGGATTTAACTTAAAAAAATATTTTTCAGAAGTTTACCCAGCTGCTTTCACACCATTTGCTTAAATAGTCCCTCTTTTTCCCGCTGACTTGAGATGCCATCTTTGCCGTATACTAGATTCATGTGTGTATTTGGGTCAGTTTCTGAATTTACCAATCTGTTCATTGATCTATCAATTCATGTGTCACTGCCACATTGTTTTAATTATTAAAGTTTTATGATATGATTTACAGTATTGTGGGAATTACTCTTTTTTTCTGTCTGATTTTTGTTCTTGGCAACATTTTTCTGGTGAGATTTTGTTTTTTCTTATACTGCCTTTGTATTGATTTTGTACTTATTCCTTTTCATTTAGTTATAGTTAAATGGGTTGAATTTTCCTAGACCAGCTATTTTCTGTAGGTTCCATTCCAGTTAAATAGAGGGAGGGGTCACCACTTAGGATATTTCTCCTTGTTTGCTGCCACAGAAGCAGAGTACTCCTGCAAATAGGGTTAATCAGCGTGATGCTTCTTCAGAACAGCTCATGTTCTGCTACTCCGAATCAAATTGCTACCTGCATTGCTCAACACAGTTCCTGCACGCTTGCTGCAAACAAGGATTATGGTTTTTGGATTTCAGAATGGGTCTTTCATTTTCAGAAAGCTGTATTTTTGTTGGTGCTTTTGGGACATGCTGCAACAACAGGCACACTCCACTTTCTGTAATTCCACTCATCATGAACTTCAGTACTGCTTCTGACCAATCATAATTGTTTTTGTCAATTCATAGTTATATTCAGGTTATATTTCCTAGTTTATTTGAAAGATTTTTATTAAGTTTTTATTTTTTATTCTTGTTGGCTTTGTGTACTTCTTGGAAGAGCAGGATAAGAAAGGATTCCTGACTTTTGAAACCTTGTTTTCACTTAGAAGGACTAGTGTTGCCTTTTTCTTATGCCTGTCCCAGCTAACATGGATGTGTTTGCAGTTCTGACTACAGAATGTCACTGGGCATAGTAAGATACTCAGCGCTTTGCCCATGCCTGAAAATTCTTTCTGAAAACCCCACCACTGACTTCTCCCTTTTCACTGAATTTACTCAGACTCGTCCTCGGAGATCCATTTGATGTATCACTTCTTTAGAAGCTTTCCCTCATGTAATAGGGAAGAGCAAATCTGACTCCATATGGGATCTGCTTCTTTTACTTTAACCTTTGTATTCTATTACCTCTGCTGTAAGTTAATAACTAAAAGAAAGTTGCCTATAACCTGAAATATATAGGATAGCCCATTCTCAAGGCTCTGACCTTTAAAGGTATAACACGTTTCTGTCCATATACAGATAAAAAGTTGCAGAACAAAGAATAACATTTGTCTTGTTGGAGGTTTATAGGAACACTGTGACCAGACCTACATGGACAGGTGCAAGAACAAATGTTTCTGGCACCAAGAAGTTTACAGTAACCAACCATACACCCCCATTCCCTTTTAATACAAAAAAGGCCTGAGTTCTAATTTGGGTAAGATGGTTCTTTGGGACACTAGTCCACCTCTTCTTGGTCTGCTGGCTCTCCAAATAACATCACTACTCCTTGCCCCAACAACTCACCTCTCAAATTATTGGCCTGTCCTGTGGTGAGAAGTACATGCTTGGATTTGGTAACACACGCACTCAGTCCTTGGAACCTTCCTTTGTACTTGTATTCCACCCTGTGATGCTACCATAGCTCTTATTTCCTTAAACCCCAATTATCTGTTTACTCGTCTATATACTCTAGAGGGTATTTCCCAAAGTATTCTCATGCACTGCTTCTTCAAGATGCACTGTGAAAACTGTGGTGTGATCAGGTAAGTTTGGGAAATAATGCATATTATATTTTGAGTCCTGGAGAGACAGAGATTACATTTGAATATTAGAAGTCTCAAAAAGTCCTAAGGAAAAGATATACCTCAGAGTGACCATAAAGTATTTGTTTATAAAACCCTCATTTACTTATGACACACGTTAATACATTCCAGGAGGCTACGTAAGAAGAGCCTCCTTGAGGGTGCCTATGGCAGGATCTCCAGTTCTTAGCACAGTGCCTTGGACATAGGAGCTACTTCATATGTGCCTGTTAAATAACTTATCTAACTTATGTACTATCTAAGATGCTTAGTCGTTTAGAGAAACATTTTATATGATGGTTTTACATCCAAATGATCGTAATTGCATAAACTCTGGAGACTTCTGTAGGCGAGCATCAAATAAATAGATTTGACTTCAATGTTTGATGCTATTTATGAGGCATGGGAGGCATTTTCCAAACAAAGAGCATACAGAGGAGGGTGAGCAGGTGCTTTTAGGGACTTGGAAAACTTTTCTATGTGAAATGGCAAGACACATTATATACGTGTAGTTTGTAGAAGAGAGGAAGAAAATTCTGTCTTCAAGTATTTGAACAATGACTAAGATAACCTTTCTTCAGCCAAAAATTTCACAGTAGAATGAAGAAAACATATACTTGTTACAACATAATGAAGCTAGCCCTGGTGGAATCCATTGGGATAGAGAAAAGGGAGTGGCTGCTCTGCTTGGAAGGTGGGTGAGGGGTAGTCAGGGAGATTCCCTAATGCGGCAGCATCTGAGCAAACTTTCAAGGGTGAGCATTACAGAGTGCTTCCTACCATGACACAGCCCACCTTTGAAGAAAGCTCTGGGTGAAAATCAAGAGTATTTCTCATTAAAGGCAAACTGTCATGTTTGGACAGAGAGTTGTTCCAGTCCTTTGGTCTACATCGACCATTTCTCACTTGGGGCATAATGTAGCAGGCAATGGCTGAGATGTTTGAAGTGTTTTTCAAATTGTTGACTTAAAAGTGAATTATTAGACAATATTTTTCTTTTTCAGGTTTAGCAACAATTCAGCTGATTCTATTTGGATGATCTATTCTTGGTGATCTTTTTTTTTAAAGAAAGTGAGAAATTCTGTGGGATTCAAAAAAGTGTCGTTATTAGGTGGCTCAGCATATGACTGAAACATTTATAGTTTGCAACATCTTGACTTTATTAATGGATAATTCTGTGAGATAAATGAATTCAAATTTTTTCTTTCTACTCATTGTAGATTACCAGAGTTCTATATCATCACAAGGCTGAATATAGTCAGAAAACAGTTTGTTTCACAATCTCAGGGGTGGAGATAATTGCATTTAATAAAAATGAAAATACAAATGATGTTAGTAGTTTTTATGAGAAAAAGAGTTAAATTTAAATTTGTGTTTCTAAGAAATATTTTCACTATACAACTTTCTTTGTTTTATTTTATTTTTAAGATTTCAAATAAATGGTGTTAACTAGTTGTTTTCTTCCATACTGAACTGATAGGCTTCACTTGTTGTTTTGAAATTTTACTGTGTAAAGTACTTAGCTATTCATTTTTTTAAGATTCCGAAAATAATTGTTAAAAATTAGTGTTAAGTTGGTTACCAAGTGAGACTGTGGTTTATGCTTCTCTGAGGATGTTTAAAAATACACTATCTGGGCAAGTTGAGAGATGGTCTTCTTGATTCTGGAGATGAGTTATTTGACCATTCATTCATTCATTCATCCAGGAAATATTTTTTAAGTGACTAATACTACTACAAAACACTGGAGTTTCTCATTATTTATAAGATGTTACAAACATACACACAAAAAAGAAGCTAGTCCTTTTAGCACTGTCAAACAAGTCACCTCAGATGGTGGTGCAGTTTAGGAGAAAGCCTATGGGGCTTTAGAGTCAGCTGATCTGGGTTTGAATCTGGGCTCTGTTACACACTAGCTGTGTAATTTTTGACAAGTTATTCAATGTCACGGTTTTGAATATCAAAAAAGATAAAACTTATATGTACCTATAAAATGTCGAATACCAACAGATATTCAAAGGTCACCATTACAGCCATGCATACAGGCGTGATTAATGGAAACCTTAGCTTATTTGCTCCTGTTTTAGGAATGACTATTCTCAGTCCATCTGGCTATTTCCAATCATTATGGAATATTGACCAATAAACAATACCACAGAATGATGACTGTTCATAATTATTCACATTTAAGCAGTTTGAGCAAATGTTCACAATTGTTTCACACTTTAAAAAGCAGTTCTTATTCCCTAACACCATACACAAAAATAAACTCAAAATGGATTAAAGATCTAAATGTAAGGCCAGACACTATAAAACTCTTAGAGAAAAACATAGGCAGAACACTCTATGACATAAATCACAGCAAGATCCTTTTTGACCCACCTCCTAGAGGAATGGAAATAAAAACAAATATCAAAAAATGGGACCTAATGAAACTTAAAAGCTTTTGCACAGCAAAGGAAACCATAAACAAGATGAAAAGACAACCCTCAGAATGGGAGAAAATATTTGCAAGTGAAGCAACTGACAAAGGATTAATTTCCAAAATTTACAAGCAGCTCATGCAGCTCAATATCAAAAAAACTAACAACCCAATCCAAAAATGGGCAGAAGACCTAAATAGACATTTCTCCAAAGAAGATATACAGATTGGCAACAAACACATGAAAGGATGCTCAACATCAGCAATCATTAGAGAAATGTAAATCAAAACTACAATGAGGTATCACCTCACACCAGTAAGAATGACCATCATCAAAAAATCTACAAGCAATAAATGCTGGAGAGGGCATGGAGAAAAGGGAACCCCCTTGCACTGTTGGTGGGAATGTAAATTGATACAGCCACTATGGAGAACAGTATGGAGGTTCCTTAAAAAACTGAAAATAGAACTACAGTACGACCCAGCAATCCCACTACTGGGCATATACCGTGAGAAAACCATAATTCAAAAAGAGTCATGTACCACAATGTTCACTGTAGCTTTATTTACAATAGCCAGGACATGGAAGCAACCTAAGTGTCCATCGACAGATGAGTGGATAAAGAAGATGTGGCACATATATACAATGGAATGTTACTCAGCCATAAAAAGAAACGAAATTGAGTTATATGTAGTGAGGTGGACGGACCTAGAGTCTGTCATACAGAATGAAGTAAGCCAGAAAGAGAAAAACAAATACCGTATGCTAACACATATATATGGAATCTAAAACAAAACAAAAAATGGTCATGAGGAACCTAGGGGCAAGACGAGAATAAAGATGCAGACCTACTAGAGAATGGATTTGAGGATAAGGGGAGGGGGAAGGGTAAGCTGTGACGAAGTGAGAGAGTGGCATGGACATATATACACTACCAAATGTAAAATAAATAGCTAGTGGGAAGCAGCTGCATAGCACAGGGAGATCAGCTCGGTGCTTTGTGACTACCTAGAGGGGTGGAATAGGGAGGGTGGGAGGGAGACACAAGAGGGAGGAGATATGGGGATATATGTATATGTATAGCTGATTCACTTTGTTATAAAGCAGAAAGTAACACACCCTTGTAAAGCAATTATACTCCAATAAAGATGTTAAAAAAAAAAAGCAGTTCTTCTGGATGTGAGCAAAAAAGACTGCTTTGACATTAGGGCAAAAGCTGTTAATAGTGTTACATCCCATTTAAACTTGTATGTTTTAAAAATGTTAAGAAAACAGTTCTAATAATTCTTTAATTTCTACTTATTTAGGTAAGGAAAAAAGAAATGAGAAGTATAACAGATTTTTTTTTTTTACTTTCTTTAGTGTTTTCTATAACTTCTAAAACCTCATTCATTACATTTGACAACAACTCTTTTTCATATGTTAGGAGTTAATTTCTCCATGCTTCTCAGATTCTCAGTTTCTGACATTTCAGATATTATTTTCTGCTTTCACCCTTTGCCTTTGGAAACAACTGTATGGAAATAACGTCTATAGAGTATTATTGTGCTGTAGTCACATATGTCCTTTTCTCTCCATGTTGATTATTTACCAATGACAAGGAAATAATTACTAGATCAATATTCTTTTGTCTGACAAGAGGTTAGTACAGAATCAGACGAGGATCACCTGGCTCCTGATCATTTCAAGACTACAGAATCTAATGCAAATTAGAGAGATTCAATTAATGAAAATAAATCTGAGTTTAACATTGATTTGGGGTTATTCCAGAGTCCTAACATCATCCCTGGCCTCTCGTTCAGAGAAACCAATTCCCTAATATTGTAATCCCTGTACTGAAGGATTATCCACATATATTTGAATTTCCAGAGACGTCTCCTGAGAGAAGAACATCCTGGTCCCTATGAACCATTTTCTTTGGTTTTGGTGGGCAACTGTGGGGCATTTCAGCTTTGCACTTTCCATTGGTAACATCTGCTTTTCTCATATGCTTTAGTTATATAGAAAAGATCACTAGAGGATGTCAAATGCCCTTATTCCTTTCCTGGATATTCTTTAAAGTATATTTTCAAACTTCCCCACTAATTAAATTCTTCCTTTTCCTTTTCCTGTTTAAAAACTTCATTGTGCTATGCAAAATGGAGGCCTTGATTTCAGGGAAATGGAATACATTATCATTTACTCCTTGAATTGTCAAAATAGGAAGTGATTCCATCAAATAAGAAAAGAAACATGTATAAAATCTGTACTTTTTTGAAAATGTAGTCAGCAAAGTTCAGCGTGAAGTAGAGGTTGGAGGTTGTGGAGAGGTGGGAAAGACACGAGAACATACTAGCCTGTTACTTATATGGAGATGCTTGGTCTTTGTCTGCCAATTTTTAAAGTTATGATCTATGCTGTTTCAGCTGAAGAAAACAACCTAAATATTTTGTTATCTGTTTTGTGGTCTATTCAATCCATTTACAGTTGAAATGTATCCAAAACCTCCTAAAGTTGGGCCTGATCTCTTTTGCCTTCCACGTCTGCTGCCTAGGTTACTAACTACTGTTCTGAATGGGTTTCCATAATCATCCAACTTTAGGATGTCATCTGTATATTTCTCCAAATAGTCTAAGGACTCACCGTCACTGTTCATAACAGTGTCTCCTTATCAGCCATTTTAAAAGAAAGATTAGCCATTAAAATGCCATTCTAAATTTAAGTGTTAAGTTTCAGGATCTGAATAATAATTCTTCTCACGTTTGAACAAGTGTTCTTTAGAAGGAAATCAACCACACATCAATCAGAATATGCCTAAAGGGCAACATACTTAAATTTACTTTTAAGAAACAGAATTGACATATCAGTTTAATACCAGATTGCATTTCAGCCCAAATGATAATATTAGCAATTAGTAAAAGCCAAGTGGAGTTTATATTGCTATATGATACATAGACCATATCTTATATTTAAAATTACAATTTCTGGTTGGAAAACTAGCTGAGTCTCCAAACATGCCATCACTCAAAGTTATTCATAATAGTTTTTCTGGATTTTCTTGCCCTAATGACTTGCTTCTAAATTACTCTACTTTGATTTTTATTATTCTAAACCCCATATTTTTTTTTACTAAAGGTTTAAATGGTATTATTTCTAGCAATAATAACAGCCAATGTCTTTGAGAACGTACTATTTGCCAAACTGTGATCATTTAGAACTTACATGGATCATCTCATTTAAGAATCACTAAAATCCTATAAAACAAGCAATATCATTATTTCCATTTTACATTTCAGAAAAACTGAAATACAGAGAAGTAATTTACATAAAATTATATGGACAGTGGTGAGTCTACGATCAAACCCACATCAACATTCTTATCCATGATCATATTAGTTACCAAATAAGTAGTAGGGTTCATATTTAACAAACTTAATTTTAAAGTGGAAGGCATTCTTGTTCATGTTTTTGATAAATATCTTAGGAAAATCATTATTTAAGTTTGAGAATAACATTTTAGAAGGTTTGAAGTCATTGTGAGCTGCTTCTCATTTTTTTTGTCAACAAATTTGTCAAAAAATTTTAATGGATAAAAAAGTAAACAAGTGACCATTATTCTTAGAAGCCAGTTAAAAATAATTATACATACATGGGTGGGGCAGGGAGTGTCTATGGAAACTCCCTATACTTTCCATTCAACTTTGCTATGAATCTAAAACTGTCTAAAAATCAAGTGCATTAAATAGCTGCATATTTGAATTGTGACTAAAAATATTTGAGAGGAAACTCTTCTTTAAGTGCTTTTCAGTCCTTTCCCCTGAATTGCCCCAAAGGGTAGAGGAGAGTGAATGTTTATCTCAGGAGTTTAGTGTTATATTAATCTGGGTCCAATTAGGAAAGAGAAATCACATAATAATTTGAATAGGGAAAGTTTAATATAAAGAGTGATAAACTATAACAGTGGATTGGAGTAATGAGAGATTGGTTAAGAAGAAGATACCTCTAAGAAATATAGCAATGGCAGGTATAAGGAGCAAACACTACCCACAGGGCTAAGACAGAGTACCCAAAGTGTTCAAGGAGAGGCCCTCAGGGCTGAGATCCAGATGTTGGAGAGGGCCCATCTGTGGCTCACTGAATGGCAGAGAATTACTGTGGTGCCATGCCAGTGAGACTTGCTGGAAACTAGCCCTTGGAAATTTACTGAAATCTGCTCTCCGGCTTGCTAGGGAGAGCCGTTCATGGGAGGTGTCTCACCAGAAGCACTCTGCTACAAAATCACCCCTAGGGGGTGCCAAGGAAAGCTGCTGGCTGCTGTGCACTGCAGCAGCCAAACACTGGAGAAGTTGGATGTGCTTCAGAAGCCAGGCACAGAGTAAGCAACCAGCACCGCAAAAACTGGGCCCGAGGAAGCTGCATGCATTGCAGGAACTTGGCAAATAAGCCACCAGAACCAGGAAGAAAAACCCTTTCCTTCTTCAATATCTCTCTAACACTCTGCTGAAAAGACTTAACATGATATCTGCTGGCAAAGGAAAAGTACTTAAAAGACCCAGATCTGTTTTCACGGAACAGGCAGTGAAGGGTGAATTTGTTGTGGAGAAGCAATACGTTAATACATGGCACAGATGGCATAACCAAAATGGCTGCTTTAGTAGGGTAATATGTTTGGAAGTCTGATCAGAAGTGAATTGTGAGGAGAAACTCTTTGGATGACCTTGCTTTTCTCTTCTGCAGATTCTAAAGTGACAGATGACTATGCTCCCTTGGCATGTTGCTGGGCTAGCTTTCCTCCCTGCTACTTCATATAAGCTGCATGGTTTGCTCTGTTTTTCAGTAACTAGCTTCTGTCACGCATCTAGCTCTCAGTATTTTCACCTCTTACCTGCTTTAATCTAACTCCCAACTTGCTTTCTCCCCAGTCATCCATGTCTTGTTCCAACATCAGTTCTGGTGGCCTTTGTAGAAGATGAAGTGCTTCTTTCACTCACCCACAGGTACTATACCCTAAGCTCAGCAAAGCGACAAAACACTAAGGAGTGTGTGGATACACTTGTTTATGTACCACTTTTTAGCCAATCTCATAAAAAATTTCATATATGGCATAATGGGCATTATGCCATATATGAAATGGCATAATGCCCACTTATGAATTGGTCCGACTAATACACTGATTTGGGGATGTGGGGGTGATGGTGTAGAAGTATCTATGTCCTGAGATTATGATCTAAATTGCTGGAAAAAACTTAGAATCTCTCAGTTTGTTCCATCAGACTTATACTTAGCCTATTTTACATTTTGACTCAGTCCTGCCCATAGTTATCTGCAGGGCCTCCCTTCCCCTGATGTGATTTGATTTATTAGTTTTTATAAATTATAAATATAGTGTATGGTTGTTAGCACAGTTCAAAAATTTTTAAAAACATGGCAATAAAGAAAAAAGTAGTAATTTTCCACCCTTCACCAATCATATCAGTTTGATGTGTATCATGCCAAATACTTTTCTATGGTCTTACAAACATGTATTTATTATTATATTATGTGTGCCTGTATGTATATATATAATATATACTATATATTTTCTTTTTTGTGTTTTTATAAAAATGGGTATCGTAGACATTCCATAAGGACCACACAAGCAGAAGTGACTTATTTTTTAAATAGCTTCATGATATTGTGAATACCAGCTTCCTCCTGATGATAATTAGGCTGTCTCTAAATTATTGTAACTACAACCAAATTATATTAGGGCATTTTGAAACTAATGCTTTTAAATTTTAATATACATATAATATATATATAATACTAAAAATGGCTGAGTGCCATGAAATGATAAGCCCTTGTCTCAGGAAAAATTTATGACAAAAGGGTTTTAAAAAGATGATTTTTCCTACAAGATTGCTGCCTTCCTACATTTATTCTTATTTCTACTTTGTTGAGGAGTATGTTTACATTTCATTAAAAGTCCTTCTGAAATCAGAAACTCAGGATGCTTATTCCCTATCAATCATTATTCATCAAAAATAATATTAGAAAACATTTTCAGGATTTGGTTCTTTAAAAAGTCATGTTGAAAATGGCTTAATGTTTTGTGAATGAGTATACTGGAAATTCATTAATTTTTTTGATTCATAAATTTTTTAATTTTTAAAGATCAACCCAATAATTTACTAGTTTTATTAATGCTGCTAGTAGAGGAGAAAGAAAAACCTGAAGAGAAATTGGATTTACAGGAATGAAAATGTAGAATGTTAAGTAGTTCAGTAACATTTAGCCCATAATTTTCTAAGTGGTTCTTCATATTTTATTTCACCATATGACATGTATTCAATTTGGACAAATGTGGCAGATGATACATTTACACCTACTGCAAAATTACCCAGTAGTGATTTATAAGTCAGCAGACTTCATAATATTAGTAACTTTGTATTATTTGTATGAATTAGCTTGTGCTTCTCTTCCTAAGTATCCTGGTTTTTCTATAACTGAGGCTCAGTTTATAGACACGCTTTGGTTTTTTTAAAAAAATTAATTAATTAAATTTTACTGAAGTATAGTTGATTTACAAAGTTGTGTTAGTTTCAGGTGTACAGCAAAGTGATTCAGTTATACATACATATTTATCTATTTTTCTTTCAGATTCTTTTCCCTTAGTCACCATTTATTTTTAATTTATCATTTAATCAGAATTTAAGCTATTGGTCCTGATCATTCATGTGTTATTTCAGTGTCTGTAAATAATGCTGGGTTATCTGTTTCCTTGTCTGATTATATTGATTCAAGGCACTTAGGCTTAAATTAAATTAGGAGAGACATATTTGGACTGATATAAATGGACTAGACATTTATAAGTGCATACTGGCTAACTGTACTTGTAACATCTATTTATTTCTGTATTTGGCCTAGAATGTGAAAACAGATATAGCAGTAATGATCCCAAATGTTTTTAATTGTTGGATTATTTTAAAGCAGCATCTGGCTAACCTGAAGGAGAAAATGACTGACACAGTCCACACTTTAACTAATCTATTTAACAAAAATTAAAAGGAAATACTATTTAAATCCCACATTTTTTGTCAAGGATATTTAATTTTGCTTTTGTGAACATCCTTTAAAATTAAATGTTTTCGAAAAATGAAGAAAAAGCATTATAAAAGATGGCAATTTCACCAGTGGTTAAAACGATAGCAAGAAAAATTTGGATATGGACTAAAGTTTTACTCAGAATTTTTTTTTTTTTTTAACAAAATGCTCTCTCTTAAATTTGACAGGGCGGAGGGCAAGGGTATATAGTTTTATAGAACAAACACATTAGCAGATCATTTTCAATATTAAAAAAACTCAATATACCAATAATAAATTTTTTAAAATCTCAACTATATTTTAAATTTCTGCTACTTGTTTCCAATATTTATTTGAAAAAAGTGATTTTTCAATGTAATTCTGCTGTTTATGATCATCAAAAAAAATTTATGTACATTTTTTATATGCTAAATACTATGGGCTATATGTTTACAGCACTCAAGCTAGATTTACTTTCTGCTTGGAGGCAGTGAATGAAAATTTCAATTCAAGATTATTCGAAGCTCAACAAAATATTTCTTGACTTATAAAGCATCACTATCCTACTCTCCTAGTAATCAGTTTCTATCCTGTTCAAATATTGTAATCTCTTGACTTGCAGTTTCAGCATGTAAAAATTTTGGAGCACTTATGGTCAAAATGGCAGTGTCAGCTGATGTTGGAAAGCACACTTCAGTATAAAAACATAGAATTACAGTAAAACTATTAAAATGCCAAAGCTATGTAAAATTACATAGCTGAGTTTCAAAAGGAGAAAATTAAATCTACAGGTACTGGAAACCACACAGAAATGAGAAGTGATAGAAGGGAGCTGGAGCTGTGTGGCCCACAAAGGTGAATGCTTTAGAGGCTGGGGCTTTAATGGCAACAGAACAGCAGGATTCAAGGTTGTAGATCATGTACAGGAGAGACTAGTCCTCAGCACTTTCCATAAAACCAGAGGCAAATATACAGTCCAATTGGAAATGCTCTTCCTTCTTATTCAAGGAAAGGATGTAGATTATAGTCATTCATCCTGGACCATGCATGGAAATGCAGTCACAAAGCACCGAACCTTTATGATCCTTGTGGAAACTCTGAGCCAAGAAACGAATGTGAAATCTCTCTGAAACCAGTGAATACTGTAACTTTCAACAGAGGCAACAAAAAAATTGTCCCCTCAAAAATGTCTCTTTAATAAAAGTCACATGCAGTATCCCTACACAAGACAATTAGATTACCACAGGGACTTGTTTTCTACTTGTGAATGGAAAACCCCTATGGGACTTGCCCTCTTGACAAAAACAACTAGAAAATAGGAAAAATATATGAAAAAAACTGTTTTCAAATATTGGTTATCAGACAACACAGGACCATGATTCCTGATAGGAGGAAAGCAAATGAGATGAGCTCTATGGCTGCCCTCAGCTTTCTACCTAGTGGCAGAAAGGGGAGGGTCCTAACAGGTTAATGGGTTGAAGGGATCAAGACCAGAGATCAGAAAGCCAAGGTGGCTAGAATATGCTGGGAAGATTTACAGAGAAGAGGTTGCTATGCATAGAAAGGTCTGTGGAAATCTGTAAATAAGTCCCCTTGAGTTTTTGACCAAACACAAATCTGTGCATATAAAGTTGGAACTTTATTGGTGAGGTAAAGAAAAACTATCAGGGAAGGAAAAATTTATGGAGAACTGTATGGTGAACAACTTTCAGAACTCACACGGGGCAAGGAATTATTTAAGTTCCAACCAGCCAGATTAGAGAGGTCTCATTGAGTATGTGGAATATTCAGAAGAAATCCCAAAAGGGTTATGCTGGTAGTGGGGGCTAAGCTAGCCCCAGAGTAAAGGTAATTCTAGACCCACTCTAAAAATTTAAAAACAACCCTGACATATATCACGCTGATCTGAAGTAATCTAAATGCCTACAAGAACAAAGCCCAACATTCTTTAAAGGTATACCATGAAATTTAGCACTCAACAACATAAAATTTCTAATGTCTGACATCCAAAGAAGAAGTACTAGACAGTCAAAGAAAGCAGGAAAATGTAATCTTTAACCAGGAGAAACTTCAGTCAATAAAAGCAGACACAGGAATAGCAATGATTATGGAATTAACATACATGATTTTAAAATAATTTTATACATACACATACACACATGTGTGTAGGTATTAAATGCACTGAATGATCTAAAGGAAAACATGAATACAATGAGAGAAAGGAACTTATTAAAAATGAACAAAATGGAACTTTTAAAAATAAAACTTTTATAGGATGGAATCACCTACAAATTAGACATTGCAGAAGAAAAGATTAAAGATTTTGAAGAGATAGCAATATAAATATTCTAAATGAAACACAGAGAAAAAAAGACTGATAATAAAAATAACAGAGTCTCAGTGACCCAAAGCAGCCTAACACACAGACATACAGTCACAGACACACACACAATTAAAGTCCCAGAAGAAAAGGGGAATAGAAAAATATGTAAATAGTAGCAAAATACTTCCAAAATTGGTGAAAGCTAGACATCCACAAATCTAAGCTCAAACAAACCCAAGCATGATAAACACCAAGAAAATCACATCAAGGCACATTATAAATTGTTGTAACTTAGTCATAAAGAGAAAATATTAAAGATGACCATAAGAAAAAAATAGTCACATTATGCACAGAGGAATTAAGGAAAGGATGACTGCATGATTCTCATCAGAAGCTAATCAAGCCAAGATACACTGAAATGACATATAAGTGCTAAAAAGGAAGGTACAGAATTTTATATCCAATGCTGTTTGTGATATACATTGTGATTGAATGTTAGTGTCCCCAAATTTATGTGTTGAAAATCTAATGCCCAAGGAGGTGAAACCTCTGGGAAGTGATTAGTTCATGAGGGCAGAGCACTCATGAATAGTATTAGTGCCCATGTAAAACAGGCCCCAGAGAGAGCCTTACTTCTTCCACCTTCTGCAGACACAGAGAGAAGTCAGCAGTCTGCAACCTGGAAGAAGGCTTTCATCAGAATTCTATCATGCTGGCACTCTAATCTTGAGTTTCCAGTTTCCCAAACTGTGAGAAATAAATTTCTGTTGTTTAAAAGACATCTGGTCTGTTATTTTTTAAAATAGCAGCCCAAATGGACTAAGACATCCATATTTTTCATAATGAAAATAAAATAAACACTGTTTAGACAAAATCAAAGTTTAGAAAATTCATTGATGGCAGAACTTCATTATAAAAATTGTTCTAGTAAGTTCTTCAAGCAGAAGGAAAATGATATGAGATGGAATCTCAGATCTACATAGAGATCTGTGTGTGCTCTGGGAATGAAAAACAGATAGGTGAATAGAAAATATATAATTTTCTTACTTTTAAATTCTTTTAAAGATATTTAGTTGTCCAAAGCATAACAGTGACAATGTTATGTGGGTTTTGTAACATTTGTAGGAGTAAAATATATGTAGAAGAAGATAGTAAAATGACAACAATAGGGTAAAGAACAAAGGGAAATGGAAGTATATTACTGTAAGTTTCTTATATTTGAAGTGATATAATATCTGAAGATACACTATCACAAATTAAAGGTGCATTTTTATAACATTAGAGAAAATACTAAAAAATTATAGAAATAGACCTAATAATAAGCCATTGTGAAAATAAAAATGGAGTACTAATAAGATACTCAACCCAAAATAAAGACAAAAAGAATAAGAACACATGGGACAAATGGAAAATAAAGAGAAAGATGGTAGATTTAAACCATATTGATATTACATTAAATATAAATGGCCTAAATACTCCATGAGACAAAGAACACAGCACTAGGGAAATTAGAAAAAGTTTTGAATTGAATAAAAATGAAATTACATTTCATATAATATAAGTCAATGAGACAAAACTAAAACAGTGATTTGAGGAAAATGTATAGTTTTAAATGACTATTAAAAAGAAGCAATGTCTAAAAATTATTGATTTAAATTTGCATGTAGAAATCACAAAGAGAAGAACAACTTAAATCCTAGGTAAAAAGAAAGAAAATAATAAAAATAAATTTAAAAATCAAAGAAATTAACATCAGAAAAACAATAGAGAAAAAATCAATGAACCTAAAACCTGTTTTTTTTTCCAAAATAATCAATGAAATTGATGTCTCTACCTATATTGATCAAGAAAAAACTGAAAGGAACTAAAGTGACAATATCAGAAATAAATATAAGAACATCACCAGAGACTCTACAGACCTTAAAAGGATAAAAAGGTAATATTACAAACAACTCTATGTCAATAAATTAACAGTGTAGATTATATGGGCAATTTCCTTGAAGAACATAACTGACCAAAACTAATTCAAGAAGAAATAGAACCCCTAAATATCTTTATTCAATTAAAGAAACTAAATATTTTAACCAGGCCAAAATAGCATCATGGATGAATTCTATCAAACATTTAAGGAAGAAATAATACCAATCCTACACAAACTCTTTCTGAAAATAAAGGAAGAGGGGCTACTTCAAAACTCATTTTACAACTTTAATATTACCTTGAAAGCAAAACAGACAAAGATATCACAGGGAAAGAAAACTAAAGATGACTATCCTTCATGAACATATATTCAAAATCTGTAACAAATATTGTCAAATTGAATGCAGCAATTTACACAACTTAAAAAATGGAAAATACATCATGGCAAAGTGAAATGTATTCTAGTAATGCAGAGTTGACTTATCATTCAAAGACAAATGTAACCAAACAAAAGAGAAAAACCGTATGTTATCTCAGTGAATGCAGAGAAAGAACTTGTCAAAATTCAACACCTATTCATGATTAAAAAAAACAAGCTAGAAATATAAGGAAACTTCTACAATATGATGAAGGACGTATATCTATTTATCAATCTATTTATCTATCCATCCATCCATCCTACAACCAACATAACAGAAGACAGGATGCTTTCCCCATTATATCAGAAACAAAACAAAGATACCCACTCTCATCACTTCTACTTAACATTGTACTGAAGGTCCAAACAAGCTTGTGTGATAAAGCCACAAAAAAAAAAAAAATAAATAAATAAAAAAGAAAGAAAGAAAAGAAATATGTGACACAGACTGGAAAGGAAGAGTAAAACTATCTTTATTCTTAGACAACATGGTACCGTATATTGAAAATCCTAAGGAATCTACAAGAATCTTTTAGATCTAATAGGTGAGTTTAGCAAATTTGCAGGATAAAAATCAATATGAAAAACCAATTATATTTATATATAATAGTGATGAACAATTGAAAAATAAAATAAGATTTACTGTGGCATTTAAAATAGCATGTAAAATCATGAAATACATAGGGATAAATGGTATAAAATGTGTTTGAGACATGTACATTGAAAACTGTAAAATACTGATGAGAGAAATTAAGACCCTAATTAAAACTGGAGAGAGATATATCTTATTCATGGATTGGAAAACTCAATATTGTTAAGATTATAATTCTCCCCAAAGTGATCAATAGATTTAAAATAATCCCAATCAAAATTTCATTGGGCTTTTTGGTAGAAACGGACACACTTATTAAAAAATTTGTATGGAAATGCAAGGACTTTTGAAAAAGGTGGACAATTTGGGTGACTTAGGATATTTGATTTTGAACTACAGTAATTAAAATAATGTGGTATTGGCATAACTATGGTTATATAGGAAAAGGATTAGAATCAATAGTCCAAATATAAATCACACACATATACTTATTTGATTTTTGGCAAAGATGGCAAAGTAATTCCATGAGGAAAAGGTAGTATTTTCACCAAATGGTGCTGGCATCTGAGCTTAACCCTTATCTCTTACCACACATACAAGTTAAGTTAAAATGAAATACAGACCTATATGTAAAAGTTAAGCTACAAGCTGTTTAGAAGAAAACACAGGAGAGAATCATTATGACCTTGTGTTAGGCAAAGATTCTTGAATAGGATATAAAAAGCCTGAGCTGTAAGAGAAAAGAATCAATTAATTGGACTTCATTAAAATGTAAAACTTTTGCTCTTACAAAGACAGCTTTAAGAAAATGGAAGAAAATATTTATAAAACATATACATGTCAAAAGACTTGTGTCCAGACATATACAAAGCTTATAACTCAACAGTAAGAAGAGAAACAATGCAATTAAAATATGGGCAAAAGTTTTGAGGAGACTTTCCAAAAGACGATATATAAATGATGAGTAAGCGAACAGCAGAGATGGGCATGAAATGCTAAGGCTGCTGCTGCAGCCACCAAGAAGCCTGTGTGCAAGCACAGGTCATTATCCACACCTCCCCTTCCAGGCATCTGTGCAGCCCGCCAATGCCAGGGTCCCGTGATCCAGGTACATCTTCCCCGGGAGAACACACGGCGTGCCTCAGGCTATTGCAATGTCACACTGGCCTCTGCTGATGCAGGCTCTCCTCACATTCCATACCCTGCCCTCCCCCCTGGCCTGAGTGAGCCAGAGTCCCCGAATCAGCTGCTCCTTTAACCCTGTTCTGCCTGGGCAGGAAAAGACGCCCTCAGGCGACCTACATGCAGAGGTGGGGCCAAATCCAAATCTGAACCCCAGGAGTTGTGCCAACAAAGAAAAAAAAGGGAAATTTCTCCCAGCAGCCTCAGGAGCAGTGGATTAAATCTCCACAATCAACTTGATGTATCCTGCATCTGTGGAATATCTGAATACACAATGAATCATCCCAAAATTGAGGTGATGGACTTTGGGAGAAACTGTAGACATGGGGTTTGTTGTATGTGACTGACTGGTTTCTGATTTATGTTTATCTTAGTTCATCTTCGGTAGATCTGTTTATTATTTTGGTTGCTCTCTTCCTTTTTTAAAAAAATATATTTTTTTCCTTTTTCTCTTTTTGTGACTGTGTATGTGTATGCTTCTTTGTGTGATTTTGTCTGTATAGTTTTGCTTTTACAATTTGTCCTAGGAGTCTGTCTTTTTTTTTTTTTTAATAGTTTTTAGTGCTTGTTATCATAGGTGAATTCGTTTTTTGGTTTGGTTGCTCTGTTCCTTCTTTCTATCTTTTCTCTTTTTTTTTAATTACTTTTAAATTTTTTTATTTTTAATAATTTTTATTTTTTATTTTAATAACTTTATTTCTTTTTATTTTCTTTTTTTCTTCTTTCTTTTTTTCACCGTTTTCTTCTGAGCCGTGTGGCTGGCAGGGTCTTGGTACTCTGGCCAGGGGTCAGGTCTGTGCCTCTGAGGTGGGAGAGCCAAGTTCAGAGGTCTCACCAGAGACCTCCCACGTCCACGTAATATCAAATGGTGAAAGCTCTCCCAGAGATCTTTATCTCAACCTGAGATCCAGCTCCACTCAACAACCAGCAAGCTACAGTGCTGGGCACCCCATGCAAAACAACTAGTAAGACAGGAACACAATCCCATCCATTAGCTAGAGGCTGCCTAAAATCATAATAAGGTCACAGACACTACAAAACACACCACTGGATGCAGTCCTGCCCACCAGAAAGACAAGATCCAGCCTCATCCACCAGAACACAGGCACTAGTACTCTCCACCAGGGAGCCTACACAATCCACTGAACCAACCTTAGCCACTGGGAGCAGACAAGGAAAACAACAGGAACTACGAACATGCAGTCTGCAAAAAGGAGACCCCAAACACAGTAAGTTAAGCAAAATGGGAAGACAGAGAACCACATAGCAGATGAAGGAGCAAGGTAAAAACCCAACAGACCAAACAAATGAAGAGGAAATAGGAAGCCTATCTGAAAAAGAATTCAGAGTAATGATAGTAAAAATGATCCAAAATCTTGGAAATAGAATGGAGAAAATACAAGAAACGTTTAATAAGAATCTAGAAGAACTAAAGAGCAAACAAACAATGATAGACAACCCAATAAATGAAATTAAAAATTCTCTAGAAGGAATCAATAGCAGAATAACTGAGGCAGAAGAACGGATAAGTGACCTGGAAGATAAAATAG
>NC_041221.1:86881326-86903021 GCF_002837175.3 Physeter macrocephalus | reverse complement strand
AGAGTCTCATACAGGATAAATCCAAGGAGAAACACACCAAGACATATTAATCAAACTATCAAAAACTACATATAAAGAAAAAATGTTAAAAGTAACAAGGGAAAACAACAAAAAACATACAAGGGAATCCCTGTAAGGTTAAGAGCTGATCTTTCAGCAGAAACTCTGAAGGCAGAAGGAAGTGGCAGGACATATTTAAAGGGATGAAAGGCAAAAAATTACAACCAAGATTACTCTACACAGCAAGGATCTCATTCAGACTCAATGGAGAAATTAAAAAGTTTATAGACAAGCAAAAGCTAAGAGAATTCAGCACCACCAAAATAGCTTTACAACAAATGCTATAGGATTCTCTAGGCAGGAAACACAACAGAAGGAAGGACCTACAAAAACGAACACAAAACAATTAAGAAAATGGTAATAGTAACATACATATCGATAATTACCTTAAATGTAAATGGATTAAATGATCCAACCAAAAGACATAGACTGGCTGAATCAATACAAAAACAAGACCCGTATATTTACTATCTACAAGAGACCCACTTCAGACCTAGGGACACAAACAGACTGAAAGTGAGGGGATGGAAAAAGATATTCCATGCAAATGGAAATCAAAAGAAAGCTGGAGTAGCAATTCTCATATCAGAAAAAACAGACTTTAAATAAAGACTATTACAAGACACAAAGAAGAACACTACATAATGATCAAGGGATTAATCCAAGAAGAAGACATAACAATGGTAAATATTTATGCACCCAACATTGGAGGCCCTCACTACATAAGGCAAATGCTAACAGCCATAAAAGGGGAAATAGACAGTAACACAATCATAATAGGGGATTTTAACACCCCACTTTCACCAATGGACAGATCCTCCAAAATGTAAATAAATAAGGAAACACAGCTTTAAATGATACATTAAACAAGATGGACTTAATTGATACTTATAAGACATTCCATCCAACAACAACAGAATACACTTTCTTCTCAAGTGCTTAAGGAACATTTTCCAGGATAGAACATCTCTTGGGTCACAAATCAAGCCTTGGTAAATTTAAGAAAATTGAAAACATATCAAGTATTTTTCTGACCACAGTGCTGTGAGACTAGATATCAACGACAGGAAAAAATTGGTAAAAATAAAAACACATGGAGGCTAAACAATACACTACTGAATAACCAAGAGATTGAAAAATTAAAGAGGAAATAAAAAAATACCTAGAAACAAATGACAATGAAAACATGACGACCCAAAACCTATGAGATGCAGCAAAAGCAGTTCTAAGAGGGAAGTTTATAGCAATACAACGCTACCTTATAAAACAAGAAACATCTCAAATAAACAACCTAACCTTACACCTAAAGCAATTAGAGAAAGAAGAACAAAAATAACCCAAAGTTAGCAGAAGGAAAGAAATCATAAACATCATATCAGAAATAAAGGAAAAAGAAATGAAGGAAACAATAGCAAAGATCAATAAAACTAAAAGCTGGTTCTTTGAGAAGATAAACAAAATTGATAAACCATCAGCCAGACACAAAAAAGTAAATGAAAAAGAAATGAAGGAAACAATAGCAAAGATCAATAAAACTAAAAGCTGGTTCTTTGAGAAGATAAACAAAATTGATAAACCATCAGCCAGACACATCAAGAAAAAAAGGGAGAAGACTGAAATCAATAGAAATAGAAATGAAAGAGAAGAAGTAACACCTGACTCTGCAGAAATACAAAGGATCATAGAGATTACTAAGAGCAGCTCTATGCCAATAAAATGGACAACCTGGAAGAAATGGAGAAATTCTTAGAAAAGCACAACCTTCAGAGACTGAACCAGGAAGAAATAGAAAATATGAACAGACCAATCACTAGTAGTGAAATTGAAACTGGGATTACAATCATTTAGAGAAGAGCTAACATCTATCCTTCTCAAACTCTTCCAAAATATAGCAGAGGGAAGAACACTCCCAAACTCATTCTACGAGGCCACCATCACCCTAATACCAAAACCAGACAATGATGTCACAAAGAAAGAAAACTAGAGGCCAATAATCACTGATGAACATAGATGCACAAATCCTCAACAAAATACTAGCAAACAGAATCCAACAGCACATTAAGACGGTCATACACCACGATCACGTGGGGTTTATCCCAGGAACGCAACGATTCTTCAATATATGCAAATCAATAAGTGTGATAAACCATATTAACAAATTAAAGGAGAAAAACCATATGAGCATCTCAATAGATGCAGAAAAAGCTTTCAACAAAATTCAACACCCATTTATGATAAAACCCTCCAGAAAGTAGCCATAGAGGGAACTTACCTCAACATAATAAAGGCCGTATATTACAAACCTACAGCCAATATCGTTCTCAATGGTGAAAAACTGAAACCTTTTCCTCTAAGATCAGGAAAAAGACAAGGTTGCCCACTCTCACCACTCTTATTCAACACAGTTTTGGAAGTTTTAGCCACAGCAATCAGAGAAGAAAAAGAAATCCAAATTGGAAAAGAAAAAGTAAAGCTGTCACTCTTTTCAGATGACATGATACTATACATGGAGAACCCTAAAGATGCTACCAGAAAACTACTAGAGCTAATCAATGAATTTGGTAGAGTAGCAGGATACAAAATTAATGCACAGAAATATCTTGCATTCCTATTTACAAATGATGAAAAATCTGAAAGAGAAATTAAGGAAACACTCCCATTTACCACTGCAACAAAAGAATAAAATACCTAGGAATAAACCTACCTAAGGAGACAAAAGACCTGTATGCAGAAAACTATAAGACATTGATGAAAGAAATTAAAGATGATACCAACATGGAGAAATCATGCTCCTGGACTTCAGAATATACTACAAAGCTACAGTAATCAAGACAGTATGGTACTGGCACAAAAACAGAAATACAGATCAATGGAACAGGATACAAAGCCCAGAGATAAACCCACACACATATGGTCACCTCATTTTTGATAAAAGAGGCAAGAATATACAATGCGAAAAGACAGCCTCTTCAATAAGTGTTGCTGGGAAAACTGGACAGCTACGTGTAAAAGAATGAAATTAGAACACTCCCTAACACCATACACAAAAATAAACTCAAAATGTATTAAAGACCTAAATGTAAGGCAAGACACTGTAAAACTCTTAGAGGAAACACAGCCAGAACACTCTATGACATCAATCACAGCGAGATCCTTTTTGACCCACCACCTAGAGAAATGGAAATAAAAACAAAAATCAACAAATTGGACCTAATGAAACTTAAAAGCTTTTGCACAGCAAAGGAAACCATAAACAAGACAAAAAGACAACCCTCAGAGTGGGAGAAAATATTTGCAAGTGAAGCAACTGACAAAGGATTAAGCTCCAAAATTTGAAAGCAGCTCATGCAGCTCATTATGAAAAAAACAAAGAACCCAATCCAAAAATGGGCAGAAGACCTAAACAGGCATTTCTCCAAAGAAGATATACAGATTGAAACAAACACATGAAAGGATGCTCAACATCACTAATCATTAGAGAGATGCAAATGAAAACGACAATGAGATATCACCTCACACTGGTCAGAATGGCCATCATCAAAAAATCTACAAACAATACATGCTGGAGAGGGTGTGGAGAAAAACTACAATGTGAGATATCACCTCACACTGGTCAGAATGGCCATCATCAAAAAATCCACAAACAATAAATGCTGGAGAGCGTGTGCAGCAAAGGGAACCCTCTTGCACTGTTGGGGCGAATGTAAATTCATACAGTCACTGTGGAGAACAGTATGGAGGTTTCTTAAAAAACTAAAAACAGAACTGCCATACGACCCAGCAATCCCACTATTGGGCATATACCCTGAGAAAACCAAAATCCAAAATAGTTATGTACCACAATGTTCATTGCAGCTCTATTTACAATAGCCAGGACATGGAAGCAACCTAGGTGTCCATCGATAGACAAATGGATAAAGAAGATGTGGCACATATATACAATGGAATATTACTCAGCCATAAAAAGAAACGAAATTATTTGTAGTGAGGTGGATGGACCTTGAGTCTGTCATACAGAGTAAAGTATGTCAGAAAGAGAAAAACAAATACCGTATGCTAACACATATATATGGAATTTTAAAAAATGGTTCTGAAGAAAGAACCTAGGGGCAGGACAGGAATAAAGATGCAGACGTTCGGAATGGACTTGAGGACACGGGGATGAGGAAGTGTAAGCTGGGATGAAGTGAGACAGTGGCATGGATTCACATATACTGCCAAATTTAAAATAGATAGCTAGTGGGAAGCAGCCGCATAGCACAGGGAGATCAGTTCGGTGCTTTGTGACCACCTGGAGGGATGGGATAGGGAGGGTGGGAAGGAGGGAGATGCAAGAGGGAGGAGATATGGGGATATATGTATATGTATAGCTGATTCACTTTGTTATAAAGCAGAAACTAACACACCACTGTAGAGCAATTATACTCCAATAAAGATGTTTTTTTAAAAAAAGAAATCAAATCCCATGAAACATAGTCAATAGATTCAGGACACATGGTAAATCACATCCAACTCCAAATAAAAGGTAGGGATTTGGACTGTTTTATATGCATGTGTGTATGTGTGTGTGTATACTTATATGTATATACCAAATCTTCTGTCAGCTTTATTTGAGCAAATACATGTATTTTAGAGTCTTTTGGAAATCTCTTGAAAAATAAATCTGCTTATGATATAGACTCTGCTATGGGGCTGTTTCAAGCATAACTAATAATATGTTTTCATGCCATCTGTGCATTCTGGCAAGGCAGATGTATATCCACTTGATGAACAAATACTAATTAGGAAAACTTTGTGTGCAGCATACTCTGGTAATTTGGAATTCTAAAAAAAATTTATATGGCCTTTGCTCTCAAGCAGTCTTCAAGTTCAGTTAAAAAGACCAGATTAAAAAAGAATAACACCAAAGATACACTTTGCATACAAAATACATGGGATGTACATGTGACAATACAGTTGTAGAAATTCAGAAAAAGAGAGAGCCCCAGATCACTGGTTGCCAGTGTGTGGGCAATGTTTCCTGGTTGTTCACTGGATGATTTTAGCTGTTACACAAATGAACTTCAAACCAAGGAGGTCATTCCTTTGTGCAATTCTCTTCTAATCCTCTGACAATTATGTCAAGGAGAAAGTCTAAATTTGGTGCTATCACATCCTTAATGCCTCCCTAATATTTACTAACCTCTCTCTCTCTTACAGCCAGAAAGCAGAATCAGGATCATTGCCTTTAGCAAAAAATAGCATCTAGAAAAAAAAAATTAGTTTTCCATTTATTCTCTTTACAGTTATTTTTTATTTATGATCAGTAATTATTTTCCATTTACTGAATTTGTATCTTGTGTGTAAAACTTCTAATATTGTCTACTTCCCCTTCCTTTACATTATTCTGAAAATCTGTGAGGACACAAACCACAGCAGAATTATATAAGAACAACAAAACCAAAAGCAAAAAACCTGCTTCAGCAACTTTTTTAAAAAGATAGACATTATTTGCAAGATTTAAAATCTAAAACTTAAGTATTGTCCAAGCTTTTGGAGACTATTTTTGTGAAAATGAAGCAAAATGGAATATACTCACTCATACATAACAGACAATCCTTCAACAAAAAATACTTTTCAACTTCTGCTTTAAAAATACTGACTGTACTGATTTGTGTCTGACTCATTGCTGATATTTTGAATTTAGGAAGTTGCACTCCTTTTGAAATACTAGGAAAAGGTCAGTCTTAATCCTTAGGGGATTCTGATGTCAGTAGGGTTAAAGGTCCTAAAATTCAGGTTTTCATATTAAAGGTATCCAAAATGTAAGAAAAAGAACTGAATGCAACAGAGTTAATAAGTAATATTAAAAAGCCACGTTACTAACACATTTGCTACCTATTGAGAATAGATTACTTTAAAAATGTTTTAATTTTTAATATAATAGAAGCTCATTATATCTATAGTATTTATCTCACTTTTCTTTTTTTCTGAGAAACTAGATTTTAAAACCTAGTATATTATCATATGCAATACTTAATGATGCCTAATCAATATCTTTGGTTAAGAAGTGAGATTTTTTTCAAAAATTGATGAAAACTTTAAGGAAACTCAGTATTACCCAAAAGATAGCTTTATGCTTTTTCCAAGATTTATCTTAGTAACAATTGTTAAGCTAATCACCCATTTAATATTGATTAATATTGTGTTCTTTGATATCCATGCTCAAGTAGAAATTTGGGGAATTTTTCTCTATTAAATAGTTCAACCTTCAGTTACTATATGAACTTGAGAAAACAACTTCTGATTTAGTAACTTTATTACAAATCTATTTGTAATTCCTGGGAATAATCTTTCCCTTTCTGATCTATTCTTATGATGAAGAGCTGGGAGGGAGGATTTCTTCCTCTGCTCCACTTAATGTAGTCTTACTAACTTTTCTAATTTTTTCTGATGTTTCATTCAATCACTGTCCAAGAGAGAGACTCCCCTTTGTCCTATCTATACTTTATAGTGACATTGTCCTGTAGAATTTTGTTCACTGATCTGTATCCAGTGACATAGAGATTTTGAGCTTATACATTTCAAGAAGAGAAAATAAAGCTTTCCCCCAACATCTCTAAATGACTTTAACTCTGAAATAAAAGCATTTTAGTGCACAAGCAAAAGAAAATTAGCTCATTTTAAATAGAAGTCATTGATATGTTGCCTTGTGTAATATTGTTCTTAAAATTAATCAAGGGATAAGATTAAAGATTACTCACTACGTAGGAGAAAATAATGCTAAGTTTAGTGACAAAACTATTTCTAATGATTGAGACTTACAGCAGTCATTAGGACAGCTTTTCCTTTCCCCACAGGATTTAGGTAACACCTGAATTAATTTATCACCTAAGAGCTAAACTGTTTGTGATAGAAGAACTGGCTGATATTATAGGAGGTGCCTGAAGATAAGATTAATAACAACAACAAAACGTGCAAAGTCAAAATACTATACAGTAATTAATAGGATTTCAGTATGCTTGCTCACTTTCTTTGGGCAATTTTCTTACAGAAAAAAATTCCCTTTAGACTAGGTTAAAAAACTATTTGAAATCAGTTTTACTTTATTTTTTAATGAGCTTGATTTTCCTTTTTTAAAAAAAGCCTTCTTTCTTAGTTTAAGCTTTCTGTTCCTTTTTTCTCCTACATAGATGGGTCTCAGCTAAAAGACTATGTATTTGATTAAGCATGCTACCATTCAAGAAACCTTTCTTTGAAGAGGTAAGGGGCTTGAACACCACATTTTAGGGAAACAAAATTGCTATTTTAAATTGAAACAAAATTATTTATTTTACATTTTTACATAATATATAAAATAAATATATTTATTTAAATTAAAATAAAGTGTTTTGTCATTCAAACTTCTTACCACATTTTTCTCACATTCTTTAGAAAGTTTTGTCATGTCCATGGATAGGTATTATTTGTTAGTGTGTTATTTAGGTGTGATACAGTAGTCTTCACTGAATGGAGAAGAATAAGATGAGGAAGAACTCACAAAGGTTAGGGGACTACTTTTCAATTTCCAACTGAGGACAAATTAAGAGGAAACCTCTTTAAATAGTCAAATGACAGAGTTAGGTAGGGTATAAGAATGTCTACTAATAAGGATTTTCAAAATAAAATAAAAATGGTAAATTGTGCTTTATCTTTCCTAGAGGTTTTTTTTTCTTTTCTTCTGCATATGTGAGAACAAACATTATATACACTTGTAGGTTTCCTTCTAGTCTATTAGTTTCATTATAGTTTAAAATACTTAGTAAACCTGTAAATATAAAGAAAGAAGTAAATAAATCTAATTACATTAAATATATTTTTCTAAAATATATTACAATAGTTGAGCAAAAATATAACTATATTTTAAGACACATTTGAAAGCATTTTCATAATGAAGCAATCACACCTTACTTTTAGATTTTTGTATTTTGAACTATATTCAAGCAGGACGTGTTTGTGTTAAAAATTTTTTAAAAAATAAAAGCATTTTCATGGTCTTTACACACCAACTTGAACCCAATACTTAAGAAACCTAGCTTATGATTTGACCATTGTTTTCAATTTGTTTTTCAGTGACGTGTTTAGGTTTAAAGGGGGATTCCTTTATATGAAAATAAGTAAAACTATTATAAAATATTTAGTACAGAAAAATATTTAGTGTACAAAAGTATTTACTTATATAAACCCCTTTGGTGAATATTTATGCATCCTAGTAAATATTAGCCATAAAGTTTTTTGTAATGCTATACTGTAAGAAAAATATTTTTGTTATTCTATATTATTAAAAGTAACGTTCAATTGTATAATGAATCTTGAAATTCATTTTAAAATGAAACACCACATGATGGCACTGTTTACTAAGAAATTGTTACAGCGTGGAAACCTCACAAGGGTCAAAGTCCTTTATAAGCAGCTGTACCCTTTTGTGTCTGTCAAACTCACCATGTATTACAACTGTTAAAAATGTATACTAGATTCTTAAGAGTGGAAATGGTAAATGCTTTTTATTTTATAAATTGTTTTATGTATACAGAGCGTATGACAGCTCCTTTCATAAATATTAAAAACAGTTAGAAAATATTATTGAATTTGGTTTGCAGATTTATACCTTGTATATTTGTGTACAGATGAAAAGCAACAGAATGAAGTGATTAATAAACACGACCTAGATGTTAGAATTTTCTGCCAGTGTGTATTTTCAATATACATAACAGTGGTTGGTTGAATAATAGTAGAATGTTTTAAAATGAGAACCCAAAGCATTTAAGCATGAATACAGTGGACTCATAGCTGCAGGTCACTGAAAACTGAAGGACAAGATTGAAGAAATGCTAATATAGAAACTCCCTTCTATTTCCTACTGGCACTCTCCCTTTCCTTGCCAAAAATGCATCATTGAAGATGCCCTATAATGTTTAAATAATGAGTTCAACTATTGAGACCTTAAAATGCACATGTATTTGGAGAAATTTTCCACTTTCCTTTGTGTAGGACAGCCTATACCTCTATCCTATACAAAGCTGTGACTAAGTTGCTACTGGATTTCATGGTCTTGGGACACATAATGATACAAATAATGCTCTTCTGCATTTATATCATTTATGCATTAAATTAATCCATAAAACCAGTTATGGTGATCTAGATACATATTAACTCTAAAAAAGAGGAATTTCTGTAAATAATATGAAATGATTCCCATGTGACGGAATTAGAGCCCAGTTTCCTGGTGGCTAATACATAAACTACATCAGGTCAGGGATCTTCATCTGTTGGGTTCAACAATGTAGCCAAATACCTACTGAGTGTTTGATGTAAAGCAGGTGCTCAATAAATATTTTTAATGTTTTGAACAAATAAATGTTTGAACTTCTAGCAAAGTAACCCAATTAAAAAGCTCTTTTGTTAAGGAATATGGTGAAAGATGGTATGACATTGAAATAAGATTTGGAAGAATGAATAAATAATTCATTTCAAAAGTTATAATTTCAATTTCTGGGTCTTCAATGAACAGAAAATGAAAGTTTATTATAAAATTTTAAAAATCATGTAGAGTAGTAGTTAGCTGAAATATTAATTCAATGATTATTGTATGTAAAATAGAGATATATTGGCCACATCCTTTATAAAGGCACATTACAAGGAGTATATAATTATTTGCAATATATTTTTCCCACAAAGAAATAAAGAACAATACAAGGTCACAGGAAGGGATGAAGAGCCAGGGAATTGTGAACATTAATATGACCTGAATTGTGCCCTCTGGCTGGATCTTGAGGATTCTGATGCCTTTATCTGGGTATCATTGCAATGATGCCAATGGTAAGTGCTAGGATGATATTTGGGGGTTAACTAATGGAAATGTATTGACTAGGTAACTTTGATCATTTGCCTTCAATCATTTATTCCATTTTGTTTAGGTAGCTTCCTGTGTGCTGCTACTATTTTTTTTAATCTTTGACTGATGACAAAAATCCTCTCAGTAATGAATCCCATCGCATTGGGTGGGGCATATGGAAGGTTTTTGCAAGTGAGTGGAGACAACAAATTGCAGCTCTCCAGTCTCTGGCCTGATAGCGTTAGACAGGAAGAAGGCACACACTCCCCCTGCTTTCCTCTCCAGTCACGTTTTCTTCCTCCTCACTTTGGCCTCTGTTGACACCCTGCACTCTTCTACCACCTCAAACTTGCTCTCACATTCTCCCTTCTTAGTTATAAATGGCAGTTTCATTCAAAAGTATTTACACCTTAACGGGTAGGAGTTTCAAAAGCAAAGGAATAAAATTCTTGTGTGATGCAGTGACATCTACTGCCGAAGAACAGACTCTGGGGCAGATTTTCTGGAGCTGAACGTGTGTGACTTTAGGCAAATTACTTAATCTCTTTGGGCCTCAGTTTCCTCATGTGTAAAATAGTATCCACCTGTTGAAAGGATTAAATGACTTGTATAGGTAAATCTTTTAGCACAGTGCCTGGCACCATCACAAGTGGTATTTGACAGCTAGCTGTCTGAGGCGCAGGATTTTAGGCATCAGTGTGTGAGAGAGGAAGGTATCGTGAGGACTTTGGGGGTCCTAGCATTCATGGCATCATACCACTAATAAGTTACCTCCCTTATCTGGGAAAAAGGCCTCCTGCAACTATGGCCTGGGTTGGGTTAATTATCATCTGATCTTTCTGGATTTGAAGGAGTTTAAAAGGCAACACATTTTTAACCAGAAAACTTCCCTCAAAACAGAAACCGATGTTCTAAAAGTGTTTGAAGTTTTATTATACTGAGGCATTTTCTAATATGAAGAAATTAATCATATATTAGTCTTCAAAATATTTTTAAATAAGAAATCACAAAGTTTACTATAGATAAGTGTATACTCATATGTGTTTCTGACATTGAAGCATAATGCTATTAATTCCTCTAATACAAATATTTCTGATAAAATGTGGACTTTTTCTTTACGGGAAAAATATCTTATTTGCATCCTTTCTCGGTTTTAAAAAATGAAAGTATTCTCAATTGGCATTAACTTGGTGTTCCTACAACATGTATTGTTAAGGCAATTTTATATCAATTTGCTTATCATTTAGGGTTTTAAATCTGTGACTTTTCGATGCTTTTTTCACTAGCCAAGAGGACCAAGAAGCAGGATGTGTGTGAAACTAGAGCAAGAACATTAATGGAGAATGTGAAATAATAGAGCTACCGAAAAGGGCTTATGTTCATTTATATCCTGGTAACAAACTAAAGCCCAGAGTCTGTTCCTCAATCCATAGCCAATCTCCTTATTAAGACCAGTAACAAAATTTGTGGGACCAGGGACAAAATAAAAATATGGGGCCCCTTGTTAAAAAATTATTAAGAATTTCAAGAGGGCAACATCAGAGCATTAAGCCAAGCACAGGTCAAACATCCAAAAGCTGGCCCTTGTGCCCAGGGAGTGATGTAGGCTTTGAACTGCTCTTGCTTGCTCCTTCCTTTCAAAGGAGAAAAAAAAAATCTTCAAAAATAAATGGGAATCATTGTGAACTGAATATCTGTTATATGATATCCAGTTGCCAAGTTCTTGGTAGATACTGAGAGCCTATTCTGTGATTACTTCCTTTGTGGTTTTAGACAATGTTTTTAATATCAGATGAACGGTATTTATTTATATTTTGGCAAAGTATAACAATATCCCCAGATATGAAGTGTCTACTATTCAAAAGAACTTTGGAAAACCAGGAGTTTATTATTTCCTTAAGTAAATCACTCATATCTTTTAATCAGTAAAATGGTGTAGACTACTAGGTCTTTCATGCAAAATATAAATACTATGGCTAATACTCTAGATCACCAAGATGACTTTTCCTGATTGGTAACAGCTTTGACAATTCATGTTAGTTTCGTCTGTGTTCTTCACGCCATAGACCAGGCTTAGCCACACATAGAGAAGAATATATAAAACTTGGAGTGCAAACTGTTTTGGAATTCTCTTTCATTTATTGGCATAAATGAAAGCCTTGGTTCTATAGCTTCTCATTTTAATATTTTCTCATCTTGCTTAGGTAATTTCATATGTAAAGTGGCAACATGTAGTCTATTGTATTGTATAAAAGTTATACTTGTCACTTAATAATAAGCTCTCCATGAATTGGAGGGTATAAATTTAAACCTACCTGTTACAATTCTGGTTTATAAATAATGATCTCAGGCAGAGGTTAGATACCTCACCTAGGTAGCATGTATTCTGGATATACTGGCTGGGTTGGTTCTGTGCCAACATGTAATGCCCAGTTGAGCCCCTATATATGTGCATTAAGGTACTTAGATAGCTAGAATTCACTTAGTCCACAGTTGATGTGAGTCACTAAATCATATAGGAATGGGATAAGAATTTGGAACTTAGAGTCCAGTAAATATAAATCACTAGGAAGCAGAATATACTTTTTTCTTTTCGGACAGTTTAGAGAATGATTAGGAAATAAAGCATATTTGGATATGTGTAAGCATATCCAAATTTACTCCTGCATCTGAATGGGTTAGAATACTTTTGCTTTATGATCTAATATAGAACCAACAGAAACTTTATAACTAACAACCTACACAACAGGTTCTATTAGTTAAATTATCTATTACCATCGGTGTAACCATTAGAAATTGGAAAATTAAATTGAAATCTGCAATTTTTAAGTGGAACATGTAAAGTGTATTTGGATTTGTGCTTAGTAGGTAGGAGCAGGGAGAATGAAGTATGTGTAAGACACATTAAACTGATAGTGTAGTTATTAGGCTAATATGTAGCAAAGCAGTTTATAATAAGTACTAGTTTGATAAGCTGATTAATATTTAGTTAAATATTAACTAAGTGAGGCAAGAAAAACACAGTTGGAATCTGAAAGTAATACCACATTATATCTGGCTCACAATGACCACATACATATTTGTTGAATCTGATAGGAGACATGGGAATTTCTAACGTTTTGGTTCACACTTTAGGAGTTAATTAGCAAATCACTTCTCTTCCCTGCTGAATATTCCCACATCTACAATTGTCCCTTTTCTGCTTTAAATTAAATGAATTCTAAATTCAATTATTCTGCATATGAAGTTTGGTTATATCCATTACAAGGGTTAAAATATAATTGAGTTTCTATTCTTAGCATTAGTTGACAGAGTGACCTGAGAAGTCAAGCCCTTTAGGAGCTCAGGAAGGTAGAACAGTTTCTGTGACCCTAATCAAAACATATTACTCACTGTTCACCTCATTTTCTTAAATGATCATAATATAGTGAATTTCTCAACTTGTTAAGAAATGGAAACATGAAACATGAAAAGCAAGCATTTGAAAATCAGTAAAATCTTTGAATCTAACATTTGTTTCTAGATATTTATCATTTTTTACCTGAAATAAATACCTCAGCTGATTTATTTCACCATTTCTAATTTTTTTCTAGAAGCTAACAATTCATATCTTTGGGTATTTAGCTCTTTGCAGAGAGCAACTGACATTTATTTATAGGAGAGGAAGAAAGAGTAATTTCTCAAATGTGTAAAAATCTCCTAGAACTCAATAGCAACAAAACAAATAACCCAATTTTAAAAATGGGTAAAAGACCTGAATAGACATTTCTCCGAAGAAGACATACAAATGGCCAATAGGTATAGGAAAAGGAGCTCAACATTACTAATCATCAGGGAAATGCAAATCAAAACCATAAGGAGATATCACCTCATATCTGTTAAGATGGTTATTATAAAAAATATATATAACTGTCTGCTGGGACATGGAGAAAAGGGAATCCTTGTATACTGTTAGTGTGAATGTAAATTGGTACAGTCACTATGGAAAACTGTATGGATGTTCCTCAAAAACTCAAAAATAGAACTACCATATGATCTAGCAGTCCCACTTCTGGGTATATACTCAGAAGAATTGAAATCAAGACCTCAAAAGATATACCTGAACTCCCATGTTCACTGCAGCATTATTCAGAATAATAAAGACATGGAAACAACCTAAATGTCCATCAACAGATGAATGGATCAAGAAAATGTGGTATATACATACAATAGAATATTATCCAGCTTTAAAAAAAGTAGGAAATCCTGTCATTTGGACTAACATGGACGAACCTAGAGGACATTATGCCAAGTACAATAAGCCAGACATAGAAGAACACATACTGTATGGTCCCACTTATATCAAGAATCTAAATTAATCAATCTCATTGAAGCAGAGGGTGAATCAGGAAGGTATTGGTCAAAAGGTACAAATTTAGTTTTACAAGATGAATAAGCCCTAGGGATCTACTGTGCACACAGTGCATATAGTTACTACTATATTATATGCTTAAAAATTTGTTAAGAGGGTAGATCTGATGTTAAATGTTCTTATTGCAAAAAAAAAGAGGGAAGGAGGGAGGAAATCTTTAGAAGTGACAATTAAGTTTATGGCATTGTTTATGGTGACAGTTTTACAGATGTATACTTATTTTCAAACTCATCAAAATGTATACATTAAAAATATGCCTCTTTGTATGTCAATCATATCTCAATTTAAATAAACCGAAAAACCCACAAAGACTTAAAAACTAGCACAGGAGTAAGTAATGCAGTTACATAAAAGTTCTCTTCCTCCAACTGCCAATTAACAAATTTTGGATCAATTAACACTCTCCATCTCCCTTATAAAACATCCTAATACTCAAGGCAAGCAAAATGAGAGTAGTAAGTTACTCCTTTGTGTGTCCCTATTTTCTGCCTAGCCCGAGTTGATTTGTGTGTCATAACATATGTTAGTTGCATTTGCTACTATAATTATGTAATTTGATTAAATAATTTATGAATCGAGAAACATGCACACAGAAAACTATTTCTACAAAAGTAATTTGAATACTTTGGAAAGCAAGCAATAAACATTTACTGAAAATTTGTTATTTATTTAAATTTAAAAAAACTGTAAAAGATGGAAAAATCTGGAAATCTAGAATTTAGCACTTCAATTATAAGACGAGGTTTCTTTTTTCTCATTTTAAAGAAATGGGAAAAGAGAGACACTGTATTATAAGTGAAAAATACACGAAAGCTGTTGCAGAATTATAATCAATGGGCACATACTCAAAGGAAAGATGTGACCCTAGACAAAAAGATTGGCAAAAGAATGTATATTTCCATGTTTTAAAGTTAAATTTTTATCATTTTTTTGAATAAAAGTAAAAGAAAATCTATATAATTTACTTAATTTAAAACCACTTTTGGTTCACTGCATTTTGAGTTCTATCCCACTGAAGCCACTTATAGTAGAGACTGCTGGTTGTCCATCTAATACACAATATTTCTCTTCCTACTAACAGAAATCCTAATTTTATCCAAGGTAGCAATGTTCCCTATTACAATTCCCAGTGTCTCTTGCCATTAGAGGTGGTCATGGGAAAGAGTTTTTGCCAATGAGATATAAGAGCTCATTAAAATAGCTTGATTCCAATACACATGGTTCTTTTCACCCTTTGTTCTTCCCTTTAACCTGCCTGAAATGCCAGCCTGATGCTTGTAGTTGTGGCAGAAACCTTGACAGCATGAGAATAAGGGTCATTCCTCAGGAATTCTGGAGCAGAAAGTTAAAAAGAGCACAGTTGGTGATGATAAGTGAAGTCACCCTAGTTTACTACATTCTTGGTTTGCCTGCCTCCAGACTTCCTCTACACTTGACAGGAAAAATCCTCAAACTCCTCATTTGTTTGTCTCTGCTTTTTGTTCCGTTTTTAGCAGCACAAGATGATTCCTACCTGATGGTTGACTCTTGCAGTGGATGTGCTGGCGAAATGTGTGGGTTCTTGAGTCAGAGTGCTGGGCTGGACACCTGGCTCCGTCACTCTCTGTGCCACCAGAGAGCTTCCTTAATTCCCTGTACCTCAGTTTCTTCAACTGCAAAATGGGTTTAATTACAACCATTCTCATAGAATTTGTGGGTCAAGCAAATAAAATAATCCATGTAAATTGTTCAACACTCACTTACCTGCAGTAAATGCTCAATAAATGTTACTTTTAACAAGGCCACAAATGACTTCCTAATTTATAAATCTAGTGGATTTTTAGTACTTACTTGTATTTTGAGGGTTTTTCTCATTAAATAACATTTCTTCCTTTATGTAACTTTCTACCTGTATGTAATTGGATTTAAATATCTTTCTTTAGAATACAGGAAAAATTAAAGGATATAATAAGTTCCATGAACAAGGGTTACAGGGTGGAATATCTTGTAAAAATATGGTAGAGCAGACAGAATTTCACAAGTCATGGGTACAGGTATGTAAAATTTAACATAATCTTTTTTTCTATTTTAATTCTGGTTCTGAAACCCCATTCTGTCTGATTTGGAAAAAATAATCTAGGTTGATATTATCTCTGTTGGCAGTGTTTGTGCTGAGAGGCAGTCTTACACAAAAATTAGTAAGGCATCAGCTAGGAGGGGATACCCACTTATCAGCTGCAATTAGTTTTGGTTTTGTGCTGGCATCCTTTGAGAAGTAACTCATTTCACTGTTCCCTCAACCGTGTTCTCCCTCATGCCATGGAATAATTCCCATCTAGGTGGTCCACTCCTCATTCTTTGCTTCAGAAGTATACAAATCTTTTTCTCCCATCACAGAGATTCCTGCACACACGCCTGATTTTTTTTCTTTCTCGGACAATTTTCAAACTCTTTCCCATAGTTACATGGGAAATTTCTGGAATTACAAGGTCCCCAGGATGTTCAGGGGCTATTCATTCTCGTACTGACACCCCTTGCACGTGTCTCATTTCTCTGACTTTCATGCCATGTAGAAAGTTGTCAACTCTGAATTTCCAGATGAAATGATGAGGCACGTGTCTGTTCCTCTCTGGGATATGCCACACCCCTGCCTGGTCTCACCTCCAATTTAGCTGGTGGCAGTTTGCAGAGTACAGAAACAAATAAAATGCTTAAGGCTCTCTTTCTTCTCTAAGGTTTGTCCTTCTCTCTAGCTCCTGAGATCTTAATCTCTTACAGTGGGAACTGTTGTGGAAAGCAGAATAAATCAGTTCTGTCTAATGAATATCCCTTTCAATCTTTTTGTATTACACTTCATTTATAGCCTTTCATCCTTATGGATGGACATGATTTTTTAATAAATATTCTGTGGATATATTAAAAGTGTACATTCTCTGTTCAGAGGATGAAAATTTCTCTGCATTAAGTTTACTGATTGATTACATTCCTCATGATATTACTTGTTTTTATTTTCTACTAGATTTGTTCAGTTCTGAAAAGGGTGTATTGAAGTCAATCTTTAAAAAGAACTTTGTATTAAGTGATTTTGTTGGTTATACAACTTATAGCTAGCATTAGGTTTTTGATATTCTCTGATAGTTTGATTTTAACAATCAATTCAACTTATTAATATTTAGTGTAATTACTGATATACTTTATTCCTCCCATGCTAATTTAGATTTCTTTTCTTTTTTATTTTTAGGGAAAAATTGTTCAAGACCTGAAAATGTGGCAAAGGGACTGCTGAGAGCCCTGCCCTTTTAGTGAAGCCCTGGGTCACCTGGGGCAGACCCAACTTGTGATTGATTGATGGCTTCTCTAGGGATGTTGTACTTGAACTCCTTATAAATGCTCTTATTATTTTTCTGTTAAAGTTGCCAGTCTCCTTCAGCAGTTCTAAGGACTGGCCATGTGTTCTGTTTACTCTGACTCTCTAGCACACTCTGACTGTTAGTTCATTTGTTGGATTGTTATTTTTATTTCATTGGCTCTTTGGTTGTCAAACATTAAGTGGTGGGGGTCCTACAAGTGGTGAGAGGTGAAACTTTCTTCCATGAGCCAGTGGCATGGGGTCTTCTTTCCCTGATCTCATATCCTTTCTGCAGAAGATATGAGAAACAGACTCAGCCCACCTATTGATGAATAAACCCACCCACCGATTTCCATGAAGTAAGCTATTTAAAGGGTCTGTTTCTTTGTGATCCTCACCCTGAGGCTTAAAAACTCTTTGTTCATTGAGTCATCAGGAGGTGAGGACAGCAGGGAACATACTCCATTTTTCTCCTCAGGGAGTTTCTCAGAGCCTACAGCTTCATTTATCCTAGTTTCCCAGGGACCCAAGCAGATTTTATAATTGAACAAAAATTGTAAAGATCTTTGTATCGAATGTTGGCAACCATTGTCCACCATGAAAGGAGCACTAAACAATCAAGTAGATGAATCACCAGCTTCTGTCATTGGCCAGCCAAGTGCTAGTACAGTGTAATGCATTAATAGCCTACCAATCGGAGCAGGAGTGGAAGCTATGCATGGAGTCAACACCATGGCCTCTCATTTACCAAAACTGATCTAGCACCTGCTATTGCTGGATGTTCAACCTGCTAGCAACAGAGACCAATGGCGAGTCCCTTATATGGCACCATCTTTCTAGAAGAACTACCACCTGCTTTGTGGCAACTTAATACATTGAAGCCCCTCTATTCTAGAAAAGGAAGAAATCATCTTGACAGAAATAGATACATATTCTGGTTTGTCTTTCCCACCTGCAAAACTTCAGCCAGGATCACTATCTGAGAGTGGAGAGAGTGTTTGATCCATAATACAGGCTCCAGCATAATGTCCGAGGGATGCACTTTACAGCCAAGGAAGTGTGGTAGTGGGAATTGAACATGGGAGTCACTGGCTCTATCACACACCATGCCAAAGACAAGCTGATGGCCCGACAGAGCGATAGAACTGCCTTAAAAACCGGTTGTATTGAGATATAATTGACATGCCATTGAAGTCACTTGTTTTAAGTGTACAATTCAATGAATTTTAGCATTTTTACAGATTATACAACCATGACCACAATCTAATTTAGAACATTTTTATCACCCCCCCAAAAAACCTCGGGTCCACTTATAGTCATTACCCATTCCTGCCCCTAGAAAAGCCCTTTGAAGGCGCAGCTGATGCATTAGCTTAGAAATGATACCTTACAAGGTGTCATCCTCTAAGATGCAGGATACATCCTAAATGAATGACCACGTGCCCCCAATGAGTAGAAAACATGGATCTTGGAAGCAACTGGTAAAGTAGGAGTTGACCCTCTTATCATCTCAGTGATCCACTTGCGAAGTAGGTCTGTCACTGCAATTCTAAATTACAGGGTTCTAGAGATTTTAGTTCTCAGAAGGGCAAGGCTTTCACCAAGCAACACAGCAAAGGTTTCATTAAAACTTTAACTATGGCTGTTACCCAGTCACTCTCGGTGCCTTTTTTCACAAGATTAGCAGGGGAAATTGACTTGATTATCAGGAAGAAATACGACTGTTGTTATACAATGGAGTCAGGGAAGAATCTGATTGAGATGGAGGTGATTCAATGGGGTTCCTATTGATAGTCCCCTGTCAAATTTTGACAGTGAGTGGACATGTTCAGCAGCCATGACCTGAGAAGGGCATGGTTTCCAGTAATTTAGACCACTCAGGGTTGAAAAACTCAATCATCCCAGTAGGTAAGCCACCAAGACTAGCAGACTATTGCTGAAGGTATGATTGATCTGGAATTGATAGTATAGGATGGAAATGATTTTTAATCAGTCCTGAAAGTAGCTGCAGCCATGGGGATGGTAATTTGTCCCACTACCATTTTTCTCATAAGTTTTCCTAGGAAATGAGACCAATCAGAATCCTGGAGGAACTGTATCTGAAGTAAACTTATCATATGAAGCAAGTGCATCCAAAAGGTGCAGTGCTGAATTGTAATGATACTGTATTTCACTCGTCAGAGTCCACCTGGGATGAGGCACTCCTCTTCCTACCTGCTGGGAATGTTGCCTGCTGATGGCTGAGTTGAATCCCTCTCCTGCAGGTGCCCTCAACCAGGGGAAATGCCTTGGCCATGGTTACACCCTCTCTCAAGGGGCATTCCACATCCAATCACTGGTCTATGCATAGGTACAAAGGCCCAGGTCTTTCTATAAATTTGACATTCCTGAAGTACCATCTCAACTTCAGAGCTCCTTATGGGAGTGACTGAGACCTTGAATTACAGGATAAATATAATTGCCTAAACCTGCTTCCTTCACTGCCTTTGAGATGTCGTTTCCAAGAACACCCCCCAAAAATCACTTGCACACAGTTCTCTGATTCTCTCTGTTTTTCAAAGAACCTGACCATGTCGAACATTCTAATATTATAACAGAGTCTACCCAAAAAACTGAAGTGAGCAACAGACAATTTACTTACTAAATGCAATTATACTAAGCAGTCAAAAGAGATAATTTGCCCCATGTACACCCCCCATTTTTTTGCCTAAGACTCCTTTCTTGATTTATTGCAAAATTGATTCAATTCTCTAAATCTCAATCTATGAAAGAGGGCTCTTTCAGACTGGATATCTTTTAAGCTAATAAACTCATGAATTTAATCTAATTTTATTATAAGAATTGATAGACCATTAGGTAGAAAATGGAATCATTAACAGATTGCAATATTTTATACACTGTTGCAAGTTATAATCTCTTCCCTCAAGGATAACAGTATAATCAATTATATGACCACTTGTTTTTATTTGGTAGAATTATGGCTAGATTCATTGTAAGGGACAAATCATTGAACCGTCATCAATTAACTGGATAAGAAGTTGCCTTGTAAGGAATATTAGCATTGTGTTGGGAAAACCTTACCAAACCTGGCCTTCTTATTATTAATCCATTACCTCATATGTTTGCATGTGGAAGTCCAGTACTCAAAAGTTACTTTCTCCTTTTTAAATATATGTTAAAAAAAATAACTATAATAAAACTATGTGATCTGGCACCTTGATTAGTACAGAATTAAATTAGTTGTCTGTAATTAAAAAAATAAAGTCCACATAGTTCTGTGAAAGACACACACACACAGGTGCCTGTGCACACACAGACACACACTCCCAATATGCACACATCTACCACAGAATTTCTTATTTAAACACACAAGCATCATGACCAAAAAAATTCTCATTAGCATACTTATAAGATAATACATAACTAATACAGTGTGATTTTGGTGCAGAGATAGATAAACTACAAATAGAACAGAATAAAGAGTTCAGAAATACCATTAGGTGTATGTTCACCTGATTTTTCAAAGAAAGAAAAGACACTGCATGTATAGGAAAGAATGCTTTATCTTTTTCTTTTTAACATCTTTATTGGAGTATAATTGCTTTACAATAGTGAGTTAGTTTTTGCTGTATAACAAAGTGAATCAGCTATACATATACATATATCCACATATCTCCTCCCTCCAGCGTCTCCCTCCCATGCTACCTATCACAACACTCTAGGTGGACACAGCACCGAACTGATCTCCCTGTGCTATGTGGCCACTTCTCACTAGCTATTTTACGTTTGGTAGTTTATATATGCCATGCCACTCTCTCACTTCGTCCAGCTTACCCTTCCCCTTCTCCATGTCCTCAAGTCCATTCTCTACGTCTGCATCTTTATTCCTGTCCTGCCCCTAGGTTCTTTCATAAGAACAATTTTTTTTCTACATTCCATATATATGTGTTAGCATACGGTATTTGTTTTTCTCTTTCTGACTTACTTCACTCTGTATGACAGGCTCTAGGTCCATCCACCTCACTACAAATAACTCAGTTTCA
>NC_041221.1:86878851-86881194 GCF_002837175.3 Physeter macrocephalus | reverse complement strand
CGTCTTCTTTATCCATTCATCTGTTGATGGACACTTAGGTTGCTTCCATGTCCTGGCTATTGTAAATAGAGCTGCAATGAACATTGTGGTACATGACTTTTTGAATTATGGTTTTCTCACAGTGTGTGCCCAGTAGTGGGATTGCTGGGTCGTATGGTAGCTCTACTTTTAAGGAACCTCCATACTGGCTGTATCAATTTACATTCCCACCAGCAGAGCAAGAGGTTTCTCTTTTCTCCACACCCTCTCCAGCATTTATTGTTTGTAGATTTTTTGATGATGGCCATTCTGACCAGTGTGAGGTGATAACTCATTGTAGTTGTGACTTGCATTTCTCTAATGAATAGTGATGCTGAGCATCCTTTCATGTGTTTGTTGGCAATCTGTATATATTTCTCTAATGATTAGTGATGCTGAGCATCCTTTCATGTGTTTGTTGGCAATCTGTATATCTTCTTTGGGGAAATGTCTATTTAGGTTTTCTGCCCATTTTTGCATTTGATTGTTTGTCTTTTGATATCGAGCTGCATGAGCTGCTTATATATTTTGGAGATTAATCCTTTGTCAGTTGCTCTGTTTGCAAATATTTTCTCCCATTCTGAGGGTTGTCTTTTTGTCTTGTTTATGGTTTCCTTTGCTGTGCAAAAGCTTTTAAGTTTCACTAGGTCCCATTTGTTTATTTTTGTTTTTATTTCCATTTCTCTAGGAGGTGGGTCAAAAAGAATCTTGCTGTGATTTATGTCAGAGTGTTCTGCCTATGTTTTCCTCTAACAGTATTATAGTGTCTGGCCTTACATTTAGGTCTTTAATCCATTTGGAGTTTATTTTTGTGTATGGTGTTCTATTTTCATTCTTTTACATGTAGCTGTCCAGCTTTCCCAGCACCACTTACAGAAGAGGCTGTCTTTTATCCATTGTATATTCTTGCCTCATTTATCAAAGATAAGGTGACCATATGTGTGTGGGTTTATCTCTGGGCTTTCTATCTTGTTCCATTGAACTATATTTCTGTTTTTGTGCCAGTACCATACTGTCTTGATTACTATAGCTTTGTAGTATAGTCTGAAGTCAGGGAGCCTGATTCTTCTAGCTTCACTTTTCTTTCTCAAGATTGCTCTGGCTATTCAGGGTCTTTTGTGTTTCCATACAAATTGTGAAATTTTTTGTTCTAGTTCTGTGAAAAAATGCCATTGGTAGTTTGATAGAGATTGCATTGAATCTGTAGATTGCTTTGGGCAGTATAGTCAATTTCACAATGTTGATTCTTCCAGTCCAAGAACATGGTATAACTCTCCACCTGTTTGTATCATCTTTGATTTCTTTCATCAGTGTCTTACAGTTTTCTGCATACAGGTCTTTTGTCTCCTTATGTAGGTTTATACCTAGGTATTTTATTCTTTTTGTTGCAATGGTAAATGGGAAGTGTTTCCTTAATTCTCTTTCAGATTTTTCATCATTAGTGTATAGGAATGCAAGAGATTTCTGTGCATTAATTTTGTATCCTGCTACTTTACCAAATTCATTGATTAGCTCTAGTAGTTTTCTGGTAGCATCTTTAGGATTCTCTATGTATAGTATCATGTCATCTGCAAGCAGTGAGAGTTTTACTCTTCTTTGCCATTTTGGATTCCTTTTATTTCTTTTTCTTCCCTGATTTCTGTGGCTAAAACTTCCAAAACTACGTTAAATAATAGTGGTGAGAGTGGGCAACCTTGTCTTGTTCCTGATCTTAGTGGAAATGGTTTCATGTTTTTACCACTGAGAATGATGTTGGCTGTGGGTTTGTCATATATAGCCTTTATTAGGTTGAGGTAAGTTCCCTCTATGGCTACTTTCTGGAGGGTTTTATCATAAATGGGTGTTGAATTTTGTTGAAAGCTTTTTCTGCATCTATTGAGATGATCATATGGTTTTTTGCCTTCAATTTGTTAATACAGTTTATCACACTGATTGATTTGTGTATATTGAAGAATCCTTGCATTCCTGGGATAAACCACACTTTATCATGGTGTATGATCCTTTTAATGTGCTGTTGGATTCTGTTTGCTAGTATTTTGTTGAGGATTTTTGCATCTATATTCATCAGTGATATTGGCCTGTAGTTTTCTTTTTTTGTGACATCTTTATCTGGTTTTGGTATCAGGGTGGTGGCCTCGTAGAATGAGTTTGGACATGTTCCTCCCTCTGTTATATTTTGGAAGAGTTTGAGAAGGATAGGTGTTAGCTCTTCTCTATATGTTTGATAGAATTCGCCTGTGAAGCCATCTGGTTCTGGGCTTTTCTTTGTCCGTATGTTTATAATCACAGTCTCAATTTCAGCGCTTGTGACTGGTCTGTTCATAT
>NC_041221.1:86875507-86878172 GCF_002837175.3 Physeter macrocephalus | reverse complement strand
ACTTGATACAATTTCAATTTTCTTAAATTTACCAAGGCTTGATTTGTAACCCAAAATATGATCCACCCTGGAGAATGTTCCATGAGCACTTGAGAAGAAAGTGTATTCTGTTGTTTTAGGATGGAATGTACTATAAATATCAATTAAGTCCATCTTGCTTAATGTATCATTTAAAGCTTGTGTTTCTTTATTTATTTTCCTTTTGGATGATCTGTCCATTGGTGAAAGTGGGGTGTTAAAATCCCCTACTGTTATTGTGTTACTGTCAATTTCCCCTTTTATGGCTGTTAGCATTTGCTTTATGTATTGAGGAGCTACTATGTTGAGTGCATAAATATTTACAACTGTTATATCTTTTTCTTGGATTGATCCCTTGATCATTATGTAGTGTCTTTTTTGTCTCTTGTAATAGTCTTTATTTTAAAATCTATGTTGTCTCATATGAGAATTGCTACTAAAGCTTTCTTGTGATTTCCATTTGCATGGAATATATTTTTCCATCCCCTCACTTTCAATCTGTATGTGTCCCTAGGTCTGAATTGTGTCTCTTGTAGACAGCAAATATTTGGGTCTTGTTTTTGTATCCACTCAGCCAATTTATGTCTTTTGGTTGGAGCATTCAATCCATTTACTTTTAAGGTAGATATCGATATGTGTGTTCCTATTACCATTTTCTTAATTGTTTTGGGTTTGTTATTGTAGGTATTTTCCTTCTGTTGTGTCTCCTGTCTAGAGAAGTTCCTTTAGCATTTGTTGTAAAGCTGGTTTGCTGGTGCTGTATTCTCTTAATTTCTGCTTGGCTGTAAAGGTTTTAATTTCTCTGACAAATCTGAATGAGATCCTTGCTGGGTAGAGTAATGTTGGTTGTAGGTTTTTCCCTTTCATCACTTAAAATATGTTCTCACACTCCCTTCTGGCTTGCAGTTTCTGCTGAAAGATCAGCTGTTAACCTTATGGGGATTCCCTTGTATGTTATTTGTTGTTTTTCCCTTGTTTTTATTATTTTTTCTTGGTGTTTAATTTTTGATAGTTTGATTAGTATGTGTCTTGGCGTGTTTCTCCTTGGATTTATCCTGCATGGGAGTCTCTGCACTTCCTGGACTTGATTATTTCCTTTCCCATATTAGGGAAATTTTCAACTATAACTTCTTCAAATATTTTCTCTGTCCCTTTTTTGCCCTCTTCTTCTTCTGGATCTGCTATAATTTGAATGTTCATGCATTTAATATTGTCCCAGAGTCTCTGAGACTGTCCTCAATTCTTTTTTCTTTATTCTGCTCGACAGTAGTTGTTTCAACTATTTTATCTTCCAGGTCAGTTATCCGTTCTTCTACCTCAGTTATTCTGCAATTGATTCCTTCTAGAGAATTTTAAATTTCATTTATTTTGTTGTTTATCATTGTTTATTTGCTCTTTAGCTCTTCTAGGTCCTTGTTAAACATTTCTTGTATCTTCTCCATTCTATTTCCAAGATTTTGGATCATCTTTACTGTCATTATTCTGAATTCTTTTTCAGGTAGACTGCCTATTTCCTTTCATTTGTTTGGTCTGTTGGGTTTTTACCTTGCTCCTTCATCTACCTTGCTCCTTCATCTGCTGTGTGTTTCTCTGTCTTCTCATTTTGCTTAACTTACTGTTTTGGGGGTCTCCTTTTTGCAGGCTGCAGGTTTCTAGTTCCTGTTGTTTTTGGTGTCTACCCACAATGGCTAATGTTGGTTCTGTGGCTTGTGTAGGCTTCCTGGTGGAGGGGACTTGTTCATGTGCTCTGGTGGATGAGGCTGGATCTTGTCTTTCTGGTGGGCAGGACCATGTCCAGTGTTGTGTTTTGGGGTGTCTGTGAACTTATTATAATTTTAGGCCGTCTCTCTGCTAATGGGTGGTGTTGTGTTCCTGCCTTGCTAGTTGTTTGGCATGGGGTGTCCAGCACTGGGGCTTGCTGGTCATTGAGTATAGTTGGGTCTTAGTGTTGAGATGGAGATCTTTGGGAGAGCTTTTGCCATTTGATATTATATTGGGGCCGAGACGTCTCTGGTTGACCAAAGTCCTGAACTCGGCTCTCCCACCTCAGAGGGTCAGGCCTGACACCCGGACAGAACACCAGGACACTGTCAGCCACATGGCTTAGAAGAAAAGGGAGAAAATAAATAAATAATAAAATAAAATGAAATAAAATAAAATAAAGTTATTAAAATAAAAATTATTAAAACTAAAAAAAATTTAAAAGTAATAAAAAATGAAAGAAAGAAAGAAGAGTGCAACCAAACCAAAAAACAAATCCACCAATGATAACAACGCTAAAAACTATACTAAAAAAAAAAAAGGACAAACAGAACCCTAGGATAAATGGTAAAAGCAAAGCTATACAGACAAAATCACACAGAGGAGCATATACTTACACACAAAAAGAAAAAGGAAAAAAAAGTGTATATATATATATATATATATAAAGGAAGAGATCAACCAAATCAATAAACAAATATACCAATGATAATAAGCTTTAAATACTAAACTAAGATAAACATAAAACTGGAAACAAATTAGATGCAGGAAGCAAACCCCAAGTCTACAGTTGCTCCCAAAGTCCACTGTCTCAATTTTGGGATGATTCGTTGTGTATTCAGGTATTCCACAGATGCAGGGTACATCAAGTTGATTGTGGAGATTT
>NC_041221.1:86858680-86868677 GCF_002837175.3 Physeter macrocephalus | reverse complement strand
TGCACTTCCTGGACTTGATTATTTCCTTTCCCATATTAGGGAAATTTTCAACTATAACTTCTTCAAATATTTTCTCTGTCCCTTTTTTGCCCTCTTCTTCTTCTGGATCTGCTATAATTTGAATGTTCATGCATTTAATATTGTCCCAGAGTCTCTGAGACTGTCCTCAATTCTTTTTTCTTTATTCTGCTCGACAGTAGTTGTTTCAACTATTTTATCTTCCAGGTCAGTTATCCGTTCTTCTACCTCAGTTATTCTGCAATTGATTCCTTCTAGAGAATTTTAAATTTCATTTATTTTGTTGTTTATCATTGTTTATTTGCTCTTTAGCTCTTCTAGGTCCTTGTTAAACATTTCTTGTATCTTCTCCATTCTATTTCCAAGATTTTGTATCATCTTTACTATCATTATTCTGAATTCTTTTTCAGGTAGACTGCCTATTTCCTTTCATTTGTTTGGTCTGTTGGGTTTTTACCTTGCTCCTTCATCTACCTTGCTCCTTCATCTGCTGTGTGTTTCTCTGTCTTCTCATTTTGCTTAACTTACTGTTTTGGGGGTCTCCTTTTTGCAGGCTGCAGGTTTCTAGTTCCTGTTGTTTTTGGTGTCTACCCACAATGGCTAATGTTGGTTCTGTGGCTTGTGTAGGCTTCCTGGTGGAGGGGACTTGTTCATGTGCTCTGGTGGATGAGGCTGGATCTTGTCTTTCTGGTGGGCAGGACCATGTCCAGTGTTGTGTTTTGGGGTGTCTGTGAACTTATTATAATTTTAGGCCGTCTCTCTGCTAATGGGTGGTGTTGTGTTCCTGCCTTGCTAGTTGTTTGGCATGGGGTGTCCAGCACTGGGGCTTGCTGGTCATTGAGTATAGTTGGGTCTTAGTGTTGAGATGGAGATCTTTGGGAGAGCTTTTGCCATTTGATATTATATTGGGGCCGAGACGTCTCTGGTTGACCAAAGTCCTGAACTCGGCTCTCCCACCTCAGAGGGTCAGGCCTGACACCCGGACAGAACACCAGGACACTGTCAGCCACATGGCTTAGAAGAAAAGGGAGAAAATAAATAAATAATAAAATAAAATGAAATAAAATAAAATAAAGTTATTAAAATAAAAATTATTAAAACTAAAAAAAATTTAAAAGTAATAAAAAATGAAAGAAAGAAAGAAGAGTGCAACCAAACCAAAAAACAAATCCACCAATGATAACAACGCTAAAAACTATACTAAAAAAAAAAAAGGACAAACAGAACCCTAGGATAAATGGTAAAAGCAAAGCTATACAGACAAAATCACACAGAGGAGCATATACTTACACACAAAAAGAAAAAGGAAAAAAAAGTGTATATATATATATATATATATATATATATATATATATAAAGGAAGAGATCAACCAAATCAATAAACAAATATACCAATGATAATAAGCTTTAAATACTAAACTAAGATAAACATAAAACTGGAAACAAATTAGATGCAGGAAGCAAACCCCAAGTCTACAGTTGCTCCCAAAGTCCACTGTCTCAATTTTGGGATGATTCGTTGTGTATTCAGGTATTCCACAGATGCAGGGTACATCAAGTTGATTGTGGAGATTTAATCCACTGCTCCTGAGGTTGCTGGGAGAGATTTCTCTTTCTCTTCTTTGTTTGCACAGTTCCTGGGGTTCTGCTTTTGATCTGGCCCCACCTCTGTGTGTAGGTCTCTTAAGAGTGTCTGTTCCCCACAGAGACAGAATGGCATTAAAGGAGCAGCTGATTCGGCGGCTCTGGCTCACTCAGGCCAGGGGCAGGGAGGGGTATGGAATACAGGGTGAGCCTGTGGTGGCAGAGGCCGTCATGACACTGCAACAGCCTTAGGCGCACCGTGTGTTCTCCCAGGGAAGTTGTCCCTCAGTCACGGGACCCTGGCTGTGGTGGGCTGCACTGACTCCCAGGAGGGGAGGTATGGATAGTGATCTGTGCTTGTACAAAGGCTTCCTGGTGGCTGCAGTAGCAGCCTTAGTGTTTCATGCCCATCTCTGGTGTCCACGCTGATAGCCGTGGCTTGCGCCCATCTCTGGACCTTGTTTAGGTAGTGCTCTGAATCCTCTCTCCTCATGCACCCCGAAACAATGGTCTCTTACCTCTTAGGCAGGTCCAGACTTTTTCCCGGACTCCCTCCCACCTAGCTGTGGTGCACTAGCCTCCTTCAGGCGGTGTTCATGCAGCCAACCCCAGTCCTCTCCCTGTGATCCGACCAAAGCCCGAGCCTCAGCTCCCAGCCCCCGCCCACCCCGGCAGGTGAGCAGACAAGCCTCTCAGGCTGGTGAGTGCTGGTCGGCACTGATCCTCTCTGCAGGAATCTCTCCGCTTTGCCCTCTGCACTCCTGTTGCTGTGCTCTCCTCCGTGGCTCCGAAGCTTCCTCCCCGCCCACCCCCCATTTCCAACAGTGAAGGGGCCTCCCAGTTTGTGGAAGCTTTTCCTCCTTCACAGCTCCCTCCCCAAGGGGCAGGTCCCTTACCTATTCTTTTGTCTCTATTTTTTCTTTTTTCTTTTGCCCTACCCACGTATGTGGGGTATTTACTGCCTTTTGGGAAGTCTGAGGTCTGCTACCAGCATTCAGTAGGTGTTCTATAGGAGTTGTTCCACATTCAGATGTATTTCTGATGTATTTGTGGGGAGGAAGGTGATCTCCATGTCTTACTCCTCCGCCATCTTGAAGGTGCCCCCTGATTTATCTTTTAAATAAATTGTGCTGGGTTTAATAAATAACTATACAGAGAAAAAAGTACTTTGTTTCCTACCTCACCACATATACAGAAGTCAATTCTAGGTGGATTGCTGAAATACAATCCAAAACAAGAATATTAGAGCAAAATGTACGAGTACATTTTCATGACCCTGGAGTAGGCAAAGAAATCTTAAATAGGACATAAAAAGTAATAACCATGAAATAAAAGAATCACAAAACTGTATTATGTTAAAGATAAGAATTTATGTCCATTAAAAGATACCAAAAATGAAGTGAAGAGGCAAGCTATTGACTGGGAGAAAATACTCACAATCCATATATATATGAGAAAAGGCTTTTGTCAAGAATATATAAAGAACTCCTACAAATCAATAAGAAAAAGATTGATGACCCAATAAAAATGGGCAAGATTTGAAGAAACTTCATGAATAAGGATATCCCAATGGCCAGTAAACTTATAAATAGATGCATAAATTCATTAGTTACAAGAGAAAGGTAAATTAATTCAGGATATAACATGATAATACTTCATAGCCACCAGCATGACTGAAATTAAAAAACAAATATTAGTGAAGACAGAGAGAAATTGGAACTCCCATACACTGCTGGTGGAACTGTGAATTGGTACAACTTTGGAACATATGAATATTCTATCAACAAGTAATTCAACTCATAGGTTTATTTAGTAAAAATTATACATATGTCTTCCAAAATGCATTGTATACCATTCATAATAATCAATGATTGTAATTACCAAAATATTAATCAATAATAGAATTGGTGAATAGACACAGAGAATAAATAGGAATGTGAATGAGTGATATACAGCTTTAGCAACAATACTGATGAATTTCACAAACATTGTTAAGGGAGATGAACTTGCAAAAGAGTATAGCTTCCATTTATATAAAGTGTAGGAACCAGCAAAATTAATTTATTCTTTTAAAATTCAGGATAGTGGTTTTCCTTAATGATATAGTGACTGGAAGGGAGAATAATGAGAACCATTGGTGATTGTCTATTTTTTGGTCTGGAGCTGGTTATACAGGATTGTACACTTTATGCCAATAAACTGAGCAATATGCTTAAGTACCCTCTTCTCTATGTGTGTTTATGTCAATACAGATGAGAAATGACATCTTTCATCTTTTGAAGAAAAAAACTCCCTAGGTATATTTCAGTATCACTTAGATTTTTTAGATGATAGCAATTATTTTTTACCTATCTCTAGTCTTATCCCCATACTGTAAACATTTCTTATTCTTATGTTGCTGATAGGTATTTCTGGGATTTCACATTCAGTATTTCGGGAAAATATGGCACCAAAATCTTGTTACTCCTCTGAATCCTCAGCTGTCTGTTCTAAGTCAGGGATACTTAGAGCTGTGTGTGCATCAGCTTCATCTCTGAATAGTCTGACTCAGTTGGTCTGTGTTGTGGTCATCAACTCTCCCTGGTACATCTAGTAGGAGACCAGGGTCATGAAATCACTGGACCAGACTGCTAAAGATAGCATTAACATATCTCTGTAGCCATCTTGACAGCAGAAAGGTGAGGGGTTAGAATTTTAAAAGTCATATTAGGCCATCTGCACTGGAATTACTTCCTGACCCACAAGACTCTGATCTACTACATTTGAGTATATGTGGGGAGGTCAGGAATCCAAAAAAAATTTTTAACAAGCATCTCAGATGATTCTTATATTAATTAAAGTTTGAGAAACATTGTTCTAATATCCATACATTTCTTAAATTCCTGAAGAAGAAAACTAAATTATTATAGCACATAGCGGTGACAGGTTACTATTCCAAAATACTTTCTCCTAACTTTCCAGCACCTCATTTTTCTAAGCTAAATATCAAGCTGCTAAAATTTAACAAGTGTAGGGCTTCGCTGGTGGTGCAGTGGTTTAGAATCCGCCTTCCAATGCAGGGGACACAGGTTCAAGCCCTGGTCCGGGAAGATCTCACATGCCGCAGACCAGCTAAGACCCTGTGCCACAACAACTGATCCTGTGCTCTAGAGCCCGCAAGCCACAACTACTGAGCCCGTGTGCCTAGAGCCTGTGCTCTGCAACAAGAGAAGCCTCTGCACTGAGAAGCCTGCTCACTGCAATGAAGAGTAGCCCCTGCCCGCCGCAACTAGAGAAAGTCCGCCGCAACTAGAGAAAGCTCGCTGCAGCTAGGGATAACCCAACACAGCCAAAAATAAAAATAAATTAAATAAATTAAATAAATTAAAATTTAGCAAGTGTAAAATTGAGACAATTGGAGATTATAATATAATATAATATAATATAATATAATATAATAAATAGTACCTAGTAGTCCCTTAGCAGTTTACAGCTTACACAGTTTACTTCGGACCAGCTCTTTTCAGGAAAATGAAAAACAAAAGTATTTGTATCTCTTACCACCAAAAAATGTAACAAAGTTTTAAAACAGAGAAAGAAAACAGCTGCAGCACATACCCACCACTGGTCTATAGACAGGGAGGGCAAATTTCTATCTCTGTCCAAATGACAAGTCACTTTCCTAAACTTTTTAGGTGGACCAAAGCAAAGAAAAATGCTTTTTCACTGCCCTCTCATCAATGATGTTTTCATTAAAAATACTTGTTTCTTATTCATAGTCAAAGTAAAACAAAATAATTTAACTCCCATATAAAGAATCTATATATTTTTAAGGACTCCTTGTAGTATATACTAAATGTTTTGAAAATGGCCTACATAGAGCACTCATTAACAAAATATCCAGTAATCGCTTCTAAAGAAATCAGGAAAGAATTTCATTTTCATTCTGTTGGACCCAGACATTAAAGCTAATGAGGGGCTGTATTACTTCAAGGGGGCTTATAACACAGATGACAAGCTTTGCTCTATTGCCTGATTTCTGGGGCTTATGGCAAACCATTATCTTTACTACTGAAATTTTCTATTTTCCTGTTTGCTTACTATATGGTAAAAAGAAAATTGATGACAGCTTAAAAAGAAAGCCACCGCGACCATCTCCTCTAATGAGAAGATGAGTGAAAATGAAGACCCTTAGCTAAGGGGACAAATAAATTTTTTCAAGTGAAACTGTTCAGGTTCCTGGACAAAAAAAATATTTAGGCTGAAATTGCTTTAATGTCTTTGATCAAATGCCAGGTATTAAGTTCATAAAAAAAATCACCTTCAAAGCAATCCAAGTTTCAAACTTGTAAAGTTGTTTTGTTTTGTTTTGTTTTGTTTTGTTTTTGGCAAGGTGTATAAGGTATGCTGTCTGAAGATAACTGTATTTTGTTTTTATCATAATAATCCCCACTTAGGTAAGTAACAATAACAAATAAGGGCTGCATAAGGGATGTCTGGATCACAAGGATATATCTCTGAAAATATCTAAGAATCAATCAGATTGACCTAGAACTATCTTTCAGGGAGTATTTTGAAAACCATGAACACCATTTACTTTTAATATAGTATTAATATTTGATGACATTCTATTTTATTTCATTCCTCTAATGGAAGGAGGTTCTTTCTCTTTCTTCCTCTCTCTCTCTCTCTGCATGTGTGAAGGAATGGTTTGTTTATATACATACGGTTTCTGGGGAAAAGTGGAGGAAAACTTTCATGAATGAAACAATATAGTATGAAGTTCTCAAAGAAGCAGGCTGTAGCTAAAAATCATTGAATTTATGAAGGGAAAAACTAATTCTAAGCTGCACTCAGCAGAGATAAAGAAATAACAGCTTGAAGATTTATTGCTACAAGAATCAATACTTGGGTCTTTTCCCTGTGTGAGATGATGTTTGTCACAGCAGATGAAACATTAGAGATTTGTGTGCAGAATACATGATGTTCTTTTCTGTTTTTTCTTCTTTTCTGTTTTTCTTTTTTTTAACCTCAGCCTCTATGGAGACTGAGGTGTCATTTGACAGATGGTTTAATACAGACAATTTAATAACATTTGAGATATTCTGTATGCTTGCTGGAAACATTAACACATTTAAAGCAAGATTCTAACATACATTTTGCTGCGGTGTGGTCATTTTCTCTTTAGTTTTATTATCTAGGTTAACACAAAACAGAGTAGGATCCTCTACAACTACCATCATGTGATTAAGAAAAATCTCTTCCTTTAATAAAATAATTATATAAACCATTTGGAAACAGATTAGCATTCTACTTTTTAATAAGCCAACTTGAGGAACACTTGAGGTACTGGCTAGAACTGTCCAAGACAGGAAGTTACAACTTTGATGTTTTTAAAGAAGGAAGAATTAAAGAAGCTTTCAGAGAGTTTTTGTAAGAAAGAGACAGGGAGAGACAGAAAGACTCAGATAAGACTACTTGGATGCTTCACGGACAGTGGGTTGGAACTAAGGAATGTGAATTCTAATTCTGTTTCTACTGAAAACCAGCTAAGGGAAAATGGGAACATTAGAACCACCTTGGGATTCAATGTCCTTATCAAGAAAAAGAGACAGTTAATCTTCAATGTTTCCTCAGCAATTAGAATATGCTCTTCTTGGGCTGTATATAAATAGGATGTAAGACTTTTTACTTTGGTCTGTATATGGGGAAAGACATAAAATATAGTAAAGTATGATTAATTGATTTTTTACTGGTTTGCTAGTTTTTGGAATTCTTTTGCCAAGCCTGCAAGAATTCATTTCTGTGTCCCTAATACAGAAGATATCTGAAACTCATGAAATCTAATAGAAAAATTGTCATTCAGTGATAACCAAAATCATAGTTAGTTGATGATAGCCTGTTTTTCAGATCAGTGAAGACAAAGAAATTTAAGTATGTTCATTAGAATTTTAGGTAACTTCTAGGGGATTTGAATGTCATATTGGCACCATCTATAGATACTTAAGGTGAAGTACACCCACAACAATTTCATTTTATGATAATCCATCCCTCTCTTTTATTTGAGCTAAGTAGTATTAATTTCAATTAATCAGGAGTTACTAAACAGTTAAATCTAAGGCACAGCTAGCATTTGTCTAGTTGGGCTACAAATCATTCAGGCAGATGCTATTCTTCCTTTTGCCACTTTATATCCTCGATGCATGATATCTACACATTTAACATTCTTTGAACTTCTACAACTTCTGTAAAATGTTAAAGTTTCATTTTTAATGATGAGTAGCAAATCACTTTAATGTTTAAATCTACAGTTAAGGTTCCATTTTAATGATGAGTTCCACTAAGTTTATCTTAGAGTTTTGAATGGAGAATTATTTTTTTCTTAACATCTTTTCCTGAAATTTTCAATGCTCAAATGCAAAAATAACCTGACAATCAAAGACATGTCTACAGAAATTCATGAAGTAGAAAACAAAAAAATAATTTGTTTAGATGAGTGACCTTATTAATTGTATGAAAACATGTATATTTGAGACTTTGTTTTGTGGATTTATGTTCTAATTTTTTAGGCACAGTAACAATTACTTGGAATGTGAGAAAGACAGTATATTTGTCAATACGTTTTGATGAACACAGGAGGGAGCAAACATGTTAATTAAAGAAATTCGAAGAAAGAAGGGTGTGTCTGAGATCATGTTTCTGTTGCAGTAAGCAGAAGAAAACCCCTGTATTTTAAATGCACATTCAGGAATTGTTTCTTTTAAAAAAAAAAAAAATCACTGTAAATTTAAAAGTTTATTTATTTATTTATTTATTTATTTATTTATTTAGGCTGTGTTGGGTCTTCGCTGCTGTGCATGGGCTTTCTCTAGCTGTGGTGAGTGGGGGCTACTCTTTGCTGCGGTGTGCAGGCTTCTCACTGCAGTGACTTCTCTTATTGTGGAGCATGGGCTCTAGGCATGCGGGCTTCAGTAGTTGTGACTCATGGGCTCTAGAGCACAGGCTCAGTAGTTGTGGTGCATGGGTCTAGTTGCTCCGCGGCAAGTGATATCCTCCCAGACCAGGCTCGAACCCGTGTCCCCTGCATTGGCAGGTGGACTCTCAACCACTGTGCCACCAGGGAAGCCCCAGGAATTAGTTCTTAAACCTTATTCCTTAACCAATAACTACAGTGAATGTAATAAGAACTATCTGGTGTAGACTGAACCTGAGGAATCAAATGAGTAACTTTCAAACACAAAAGCAAAGTCTCTGAATTCACTCTACCTGCTGTTTCATTGACTAGCCCTTTCTTTCATTGCTTTCCCTGTGTTGAATAGTTATTTTGGAAGAAACGCAATGAAAAACACACTAGCTCTATACATAATTATACGTTTCTCTGATATCGTTTTAGGTTCTGTTAGCTAATAAACTTGCAAAGATTTTGGGCTTTTGTAAAAAAGAAGCATTTCCTAATGCCATTTGCAGCAACAAGGATGCAACTAGAAATTATCATACTAAAAGAAGTCAGAAAGAGAAAGACATATACCATATGCTATAACTTACACATGGAATCTCAGATTTGACACAAATGAACCTATCTATGAAACAAAAATGGAATCAGGGCATAGAGAATAGACTGGCGGTTGCCAAGCAGGAGAGGGGTGGGAAAGGGATGGATTGTGAGTTTGGCAAACTGGAAATATAGAACAGGTAGACAACAAGGTCCTACTTATAGCACAGTCAACTATATTTAATACCTTGTGATAAACCATAATGGAAAAGAATATGAAATGATTGTATATATATATATGTATAACTGAGTCACTTTGCTGTAGAGCAGTAATTAAAAAACAATCGTAAATCAACTATGCTTCAATAAAATATGAATGAAATTTAAAAATGCATTTCAGTATTCATCAGCTTAGAGAAGCCTAAATCTCTGTAAATGCCTTAAATGTTTTCCGATATTTCCAAATTAACATGGAAAAAACGTGAAAACGAATTCTATTGATTTCTATGAGAATCCTATAACAATGGACAAATTGAGCCATCAGAAGAAGACTGGCAACTGAGGTATTCTTATTAATTACATTTTTCTATTTAACTGAAGCCTAGGTTCCAAATCTTTCTTGTTCTTAATCTCATTAAGAGGAAGACACAGAGGGCAGAAAGCAGAAGCAAGAAGAACTACAATCCTGCCACCTGTGGAACAAAACCACATTCACAGAAAGATAAACAAGATGAAAAGGCAGGGAGATAGCACCAGATGAAGGAACAATATAAAACCCCAGAAAAACAACTAAATGAAGTGGAGATAGGCAAGTTTCCAGAAAAAGAGTTCAGAATAATGATAGTGAAGATGATCCAGGACCTTGGAAAAAGAATGGAGGCAAAGATCGAGAAGATGCAAGAAATGTTTAACAAAGACCTAGAA
>NC_041221.1:86847808-86854872 GCF_002837175.3 Physeter macrocephalus | reverse complement strand
ACTGGACAGCTATGTGTAAAAGAATGAAATTAGAACATTCCCTAACACCATACACAAAAATAAAATCTAAATGGATTAGAGACTTAAATGTAAGACTGGACACTATAAAACTCTTAGAGGAAAACATAGGAAGAACCCTCTTTGATATAAATCACAGCAAGATCATTTTTGATCCACCTCCTAGAGTAATGGAAATAAAAAGAAAAATAAACAAATGGGACCTAATGAAACTTCAAAGCACCACTTATTGTGTATATATATATACATATATATATATATATATATATACAGCATGAGCTGTCTGTATATATATACTGTATATATATATATATAAATATATATACAGCTCATGCAGCTCAATATTAAAAAAAACAACAACCCAATCCAAAAATGGCGGCAAGACCTAAATAGACATTTCTCCAAAGAATACATACAGGTGGCCAAGAAATACATGAAAAGCTGCTCAACATCACTAATTATTAGAGAACTGCAAATCAAAACTACAATGAGGTATCACCTCACACTAGTTAGAATGGGCATCATCAGAAAATCTACAAATAACAAATGCTGGAGAGTGTGTGGAGAAAAGGGAACCCTCTTGCACTGTTGGTGGGAATGTAAATTGATACAGCCACTATGGAGAACAGTATGGAGGTTCCTTAAAATCTAAAAATAAAATTACCATATGATCCAGCAATCCCACTACTGGGCATATACCCAGAGAAAACCATAATTCAAAAACACACATGCACCCCAATGTCCACTGCAGCATTATTTACAATAGCCAGGTCATGGAAGCAACCTAAATGTCCATTGACAGAGGAATGGATGAAAAAGATGTGGTAGATATATACAATGGATTATTACTCAGCCATAAAAAGGAAGGAAATTGGGTCATTTGTTGAGATGTGGATGGATCTAGAGACTGTCACACAGAGTGAAGTAAGTCAGAAAGAGAAAAACAAATATCATATTTTAACGCATATATGTGGAACCTAGAAAAATGGTACAGATGAACCAGGCAGAAATTGAGACACAGATGTAGAGAACAAATGTATGGACACCAAAGGGGGAAAGCTAAGGGGGTGGTGGTGGTGGTGGTGGTGTGATGAATTGTGATGAATTGTGTGATGAATTGGGCGATTGGGATTGACATGTATACACTGATGTGTATAAAATTGATGACTAATAAGAACAAAAAAAATTTTTTTGTTCCACTGTAGAATGAACTAAAAGTAATATAAGTGGAATTCAGACTTTAGCTTCCAATTCTTCCTCATCGTTATTTGTTGAAACCATTATCCCAGAATGGCTGAGAGATCTGTCTCTGTCATGACTGGTTTCAGGTATATATTTTTTGTTCTCAAGCATCTACTATTCCTCTTATTTTTGTCTGATTTCACTCTGCATGTAGTAAATCAAAGTTCAGAGTTTAAATGCAGTGTGTTAAATAATTGTATTAAAGAGAAATATTTTTACTTCTAATGCCTTCCCATAAGTGCTTCAAAATTATTGATCTCTATTTGTGTTGCATTTCTGCTCTGGTCTGTGTTCTTATTGTTCAACATCTCTTTCTCTTTCAAGGTTCTTCCACTTCTATGGTTTTCCTAAATCAGTGCTGTCCAGTAGGTATATAATGCAAACCAGATATGTAGTTAATAAATGTCCCAGTACCCTTATTAAAAATGTAAAAATAGTTGAAATTAATTTTAATATTTAACTCAGCATAAAAACTATTATTTCAAATGTAACTAATACAAAAATTGAGATTTTAAAATATTTTTTTCATATGAAATCTTCAAATTTTGTTGTGTATTTTATACTTAAAACAGATATAATTTTTGATTAACTATATTTTAAGTACTCAGCAGTTAGAGTGCAGCTCTATAGTTTTGCAATGACTTGGGATGCAAGTAGGATATATTGGTTATTATTTACCATGTAAATGCACTTTTCTAATCATTGTGAGGAATATCAATTTTCTCATTTTAAGAAATTCGTATTTAGTGAATACTATAAGGGGTATATACACTATAATTATAATATGTTTCTCAAATAGTAAAGTTCTAGAAAACATAAATTTGAGTCATTTGTTTTGGAGATAATTATATCTCCTTCTATTTTCTTTTTTCTTTAAACAGAGAGGCTCTGTAGGGCTTTTTGTTGTTGTTGTTTTCCATTTGGAAAAATATATTCAAGGAAAAGTCCACCCAGGTCTTACAACTATCATCTTCCATCTTTTACAGAAAAAGAGTCCTGATAAGCCTGAGAGTGGTTGTTCATGTCCTTGATATGAAATTATCTTGGGAAAGATTAAATATTAGTTAGATTACTCTTGAAAAAAAAGCTCCTCATCTATAATGAACTGAAGTTGTTAAATAGCACCCTTCGTTTATTTCCCCCAAGTAAAGAACTTAAGTCTCTGGGGGATACATCCAGGAGGTCAATACTCAAAGATCTTACTTCACAAAGTATTTGATCATTTATATTAAGGGAAACAAAATGTCTTCCTCTTGGAATTCATGTAGACCTCCAGCTTCCTGGGGTCATCTTTCATTCTAACATTTAAATAAAATGGCTCAAACCCCTTTTTATAAAATAATATTACCTAGCTTCCGTCTACTTCCCCCTCCTTTAGGGGGCCAACTTCCTCTAAAATATTTGGAGAAGTGGAGGCTATTTCAAGTTTGCTTTTCTACTGTCATCTCCAGGACTCATAATCATAGCTCCTTCACCCAACCACAGGCTTTCATTACTTTGTGGCTGGTTTCCACCTACAACTTTGGAACTTTGCTTCCCTTCCTTCATTCCTCAAAGTACCACTAATATTAAATGACTAAGATTCTATGGTAAACAGATTTCTGCTAAAGACTTAGGAAGATAAGACAATGATTCCCAATAGTCAGAAGGCAATTCTACTTGCCCTCCCACAAACCATGTCGCTGAGAATCCTACCTGTTTAGACCAGTGTTGTCCAACAAAACTTTTGCACTGTCCAAACCAGTAGCCTCTAGCATCATACTGCTGCCTAGCACTTGAAATGTGGCTATAGTGGCTGAGGAACTGAATTTTTAACTTGATTAAATTAATGTGCATAGTGGCTACTATGTTGAATAGTGTGGGTCTAGAAGCTTGATTCCCTCTTTTTTAAGATTTTCACTCCCATTTACCAAGCATTAGTAGATAATTACAAAATCCTTGTTACTTTATTTCAAAGAGAGAGATTTCACTTAATTTTTTCTCGAAGTCTTGTCTATCTAGATTATCCTAGGGCCCCTACTACATACAATAAAAAAAATACCCAGTGTGGCCTATCAAAATGTTTTCCTAGAACCAAAGAAAAATTTACTTTGGTAAATGTCTACACTTAGGAAGTCTTAAGTAGTTGCAAATAATATTTTGTTTTAAAAATTAATATTTTCTTTTGATTACACTTTTTCTTCAGCAAAATCTTTGCAGTACCCAGAAAGGAAGGTTACCCATAAACTCTTTCCATAGATAATGTTCTGGAAAAGATAAAAACATATTATCCACTGTCCTGTGAAAACTTCATAGGCTACTCAGTCTCTATGACTTGCAGTCCTAAAATGAGAATCTATCATAGGCAGACTTCTCCAAAACAAGAAGAAATCTCTTAAAATTGTTTTGTATATTTTAATTGGGGTGTTTCTTGAGCATGAGGGAACTGGTGTGACCAGAATGTCAGGTTGATTTTTTATCTTGAGGCTTGTGGCCTTGAAATTCAGTGCCCATTCCCAAGATTTTGTCTCTTTGAAGATGGTGGAGTCCTCCTGTTATTAAAATAATCTCCTTTCCCATGTCTGCTCCCCACTGTGGAATCCAGAGAATAGTAAATTGAACCCTTTCCCAAGTTCCTTTTAGGGTCATATTCTGCCTGTACTTGGTGTGAAGCTCTTCTTCCTAGGGATTTGCCTGTTTCCCAAGTCCCTACCAAAGGGGAGAGAGTCCCAAGGGTAAACTAAGTCTATGTGCTCACAGAATCTAAAAGTTCCATTCCTCTGGAAATTCTCCCTCTCCTTTTCCTACCACTTAACTTGTTGTCAGAACCTTCCCAGATAAGCCTTAGCTTCCACATAATTAAAGTTGACTTCTTGGTGTGCTTAGTGCTTGCTAAGTACCCACTCTTCTCACAATCACAGTAAGAGGGTGATGTTTTCATTTCATGGAGTCTTAAGTCTCAGCCTCGAAAATAACCAGAATTCTCAGCTTTGCAGGGCTTTAGTGATGGCTGGTGGCCACCCCAGTGAATTATGAAACAATGATTAGAATTCCTTAGTGGCAAGTGATTTTCTCCTCTACAATCCTATGTTTTTTTCCTTGATTTGCTTTATATAGACTGTAGGTTTTTATCAGACCTGGTCAAACACATCCTATTTATGCTCACCTGCCCCCAATTGGTAGAATAGTGGTATTTATTGTCACTGTCCCAAAGTCCTCTAACTGGAAAGGAAAATACCCTGTCCCTACTCTTTGGAGCCTTAAATAATGAAATTCTGAGACCAGATTTTTGCTGACAACAACTTCTTCTGCCCGTGTCTGAGTTGGTGTCTTGTGTGCTGGGATGAAGTGTTTTCTACTGGCTTCCAATGCCACCTTTCTTTCTTCCTTCTGATGAATCATCCTTATTTGAAAGAAATATCCTATTTACTTTGAGATATTACAATACAATTTTACAATAAATAGATCCACTACCTATTTTTCCAATTAAATTCTCTTTGAAATAGTTTTTCTAACTTCATCTGATAAATAAATGTATTTATCCTATAAATATTTATTGAGCACATAGTATGCGAAGATATCTTTCTAGATGCTGGGGATACAGCAGTGAGCAAAACTCACACAAATCCCCCATCTCATGGGGTTTACATTCTAGTTGATGAAAACAGAAAATAAAGAGATGTTTATAAGTTCTGTAAAGAAATCTTCCTTTCTGAAAAGGAAAGTGTGAGAATGGAAGGGATGAGCTGAGAATTATTAGTGGGAGTAGTTATTGTTTTAGGCAAGATGAGCAAGGAAGGACTCACTAGTAAGTTAACATTTGACCAGAGACTTAAAGGAGGCTGATGGAGTAAACAAGGTAGAGATCTGGGGAAAAATGTTGCAGAAAGACGGGAATGGCAAGTACAAACTATTGACATGTACAAGAAATAGCAAGATGGTCAGTGCAGCTGGAGTTAAGCTAGGAATGGGAGCCATAGTAGCTGAAGTCAGAGAGAGAGAGAGAGGTAGATAGATAGGTAGATAGATAGAGAGAGAGAGAGAGAGAGAAAGAGAGAGAGAGAGAGAGAGAGAGAGAGAGAGAGAGAGAGGAGCAGGAAACTACAGTGTCTTACAGATTTGTGTACGTTGGCTTTTACTCTGAGATAAGACACCATTGGTAGGTTTGGGGCAGAAGAATGATCCACACAAATGAAGGTGTTTTTCTTCCTTCTTTGTGATGCATGTTTAGAAATTAAATGCTAGAGTAGTGGCTACTCTACAAATTTGTCAAGACCTGCTCCAGTTCTGTACCCATATCTGGGCAGACACAAGAACAAACAGCCATATCAAGGATAGGCCATTAGAATTTCCTAACCTTCTTACATCCATCCACAAGTAATTCGAAAGAGTTAAGGTTGGGATTCCATTTCCAAAATTTCAGATGAGTCACCAATTTCCAAACAAGGAAATGGAAAGATGGTGGAATAGTCACTGACAGAAGATCTTACAAGTCCACATAAATGGACAGAAAAGAAGCAGAGATACTTGAATCCTGACATGTCAGGAAACAACCTTGAGGGAAAATAATTTAAACCATATTTATAGGATAATAAGTCTGGGGGGTAAAAATTCACCAAATCTGTAAGAATGACCACTGTTCTTTCAACCACTTCTTACAATGTCAGGATTAATGGTATATTGTAAAACGAATTCAGCTGAAATTTGCCCACACAGCCTGTTGCCATTACCACACCCACTACAACCTCCATACATCCGTGGTCATCACTATCATCATCCTTTTCCACAAATATTAAGCAATTTGTCAGAGGACAAACATCTGGAAATAAACCTATGCTAGCCTGAGCATGTCTTTTTTTGTATAAACCATACTACCTCTCTCTAGAAATTATGATTCCAGATCAATTCCTGTACCCTTTGGAGGAAAACAATATTGATGATATGAACTCCAAGTTTCAGATGAAACACTAAGTTCGCTGTGAATTCGTAGTGAATAAGGACTACTTTAAAGATACTTTAGTCTCATGTGGCAATATGAAATTTTAACACATATTGACAATAAAAAAGACACAACATTCTACTTTTTAGCTCTTTGAAAAGAGAGCCATGAAGTTTGGAATCTTTTAAAGATAAAATTTAAATACACAATATGTGTTTATTGAATTAGTTCTGTCATAATCCTTGTGCCCAAAGTCAGCCATCATTGCCATTTAGGCATATTTCCTTTTCTTCAATCTTTTTGTCTTGACTTTTCCTTTTGATAATGTTAGAAACATCATATTTATAATTTATGTCTGCACAGAGTTTTACCTTGTCATTTTATTTAACATGCCATCAAAACTTTCCTCTTGTTGTTTTAGAAACTCATCAAAATATAATTTTAGCTTAATGCTTCTAAAATATTACATATTCATGAACTTTACTATCTAAAATTCTTTACTAGCTCTGTACCACCTTCAGTATAAGATCCCAAACTCCTTAGTGGAGCATATTAGGCTTGTCATGATTTCCTCTTCCAGACTCTCTGGTTTTTTTCTTTTTTTTCATTTCCCAAATGTACCTTACCTTCTCACAATTTAGAATGACTTACTATTTTTGAGCCAAACACACTTTCTCAATTTTTGCATAATTTCACTCTTGGCCTTCAATGCCTTTACCATTATCACCTGATACAAAAAATTCCTACTTGTCTTTAAAGAATGAGGTTTAGGATTAGCTTTTCTAAACAGCTATTCTTTTTTTTTTTTAACACCTTTATTGCAGTATAATTGCTTTACAATGGTGTGTTACTTTCTGCTTTATAACATAGTGAATCAGCTATACAT
>NC_041221.1:86846628-86847583 GCF_002837175.3 Physeter macrocephalus | reverse complement strand
TCCCAGCTTACCCTTCCCCCTCCCCATGTCCTCAAGTCCATTCTCTACATCTGTGTCTTTATTCCTGTCCTGCTCCTAGGTTCTTCAGAACCATTTTTTTTCTTTTAAGATTCTGTAGATATGTGTTAGCCTATGATATATGTTTTTCTCTTTCTGACTTACTTCACTCTGTATGACAGACTCTAGGTCCATCCACCTCACTACAAATAACTCAATTTCATTTCTTTTTATGGCTGAGTAATATTCCATTGTATATATGTGCCACATCTTCTTTATCCATTCATCTGTTGATGGACACTTAGGTTGCTTCCATGTCCTGGCTATTGTAAATAGAGCTGCAGTGAACATTGTGGTACATGACTTTTTTTGAATTATGGTTTTCTCAAGGTATATGCCCAGTAGTGGGATTGCTGGGTCATACTATAGTTTTATTTTCAGGTTTTTAAGGAATCGCCATACTGTTCTCCATAGTGGCTGTATCAATTTACATTCCCACCAACAGTGCAAGAGGGTTCCCTTTTTTCCACACCCTCTCCAGCATTTATTGCTTGTAGATTTTTTGACGATGGCCATTCTGACTGGTGTGAGGTGATACCTCATTGAAGTTTTGATTTACATTTCTCTAATGATTAGTGATGTTGAGCATCCTTTCATGTGTTTGTTGGCAATCTGTATATCTTCTTTGGAGAAATGTCTATTTAGGTCTCCTGCCCATTTTTGGATTGGGTTGCTTCTTTATTTGATATTGAGCTGCATGAGCTGTTTGTAAATTTTGGAAATTAATCCTTTCTCTAAACAGCTATTCTTGACTGCTGCACCCCCTACCCAAACTTCCCCAGTGCTGGTTCGGGGCTCCCCCAACCTATGAGTGCCAGAGCAGCCTTTGGTTGCCACAGGCCTGCATTTCTCCTCTAGAACAGGAACTTCATGATCATAGGGACCTGTCTTTTTCATA
>NC_041221.1:86838187-86846025 GCF_002837175.3 Physeter macrocephalus | reverse complement strand
TATTACAGAGTATTGAGTAGAGTTCCCTGTGCTATACAGTAGGTCCTTATTAGTTATCTATTTTATATATAGTATTGTGTATGTGTCAGTCCCAATCTCCTGATTTATCACTTGCCCCCTTTTCCCCCTTGGTAAACATAAGTTTGTTTTCTACATCTGTAACTGTTTCTGTTTTGTAGGTAAGTTCATTTGTACCCTTTTTTTAGATTCCACATATAAGCAATATCATATGATAGTTGTCTGACTTACTTCACTCAGTATGACAGTCTCTAGGTCCATCCATGTTGCTGCAAGTGGCATCATTTCATTCTTTTTTATGGCTGAGTAATATTCTATTGTATATATGTACTGCACCTTCTTCATCCATTCTTCTGTTGATGGACATTTAGGTTGCTTCTATGTCTTTGGTATTGTAAATTGCACTGCAGTGAACATTGGGGTGTGTGTATCTTTTCAAATTATGGTTTTCTCCAGATGTATGCCTGGGAGTGGGATTGCAGGATCACATGGTAACTCTATTTTTAGTTTTTTAAGGAACCTCCGTACTGTTCTCCATAGTGCTTGTACCAATTTACATTCCTACCAACAGTGTAAGAGGGTTCCCTTTTGTCCATACCCTCTCCAGCATTTATTGCTTGTAGATTTTTTGACGATGGCCATTCTGACTGGTGTGAGGTGATACCTCATTGAAGTTTTGATTTACATTTCTCTAATGATTAGTGATGTTGAGCATCCTTTCATGTGTTTGTTGGCAATCTGTATATCTTCTTTGGAGAAATGTCTATTTAGGTCTCCTGCCCATTTTTGGATTGGGTTGCTTCTTTATTTGATATTGAGCTGCATGAGCTGTTTGTAAATTTTGGAAATTAATCCTTTCTCTAAACAGCTATTCTTGACTGCTGCACCCCCTACCCAAACTTCCCCAGTGCTGGTTCGGGGCTCCCCCAACCTATGAGTGCCAGAGCAGCCTTTGGTTGCCACAGGCCTGCATTTCTCCTCTAGAACAGGAACTTCATGATCATAGGGACCTGTCTTTTTCATATTTGAATTACAGTTCTTAGCATAGTCCCTGGCACATAGGAGGCATTCATTTACTGTATGTTGAAAGAATTAATAAATGACCAGAAATAAAGTTTCTTATCAGTGTTCCATTACTGAGACCTTGACCTCTTTAACATGAAGTCCCTACTGTCCTTGTCCACTGCCCACTTGCTATGTTTATTGACTCATTCCCTATGGCCACTTTAGGTTTTAGGACTTAGAGTTCTTTGTCTGCATTTTGCTAATAAAGTTAAAAATAATCTCCATTAAAACAAATTTGAAATGAAAAACAAAGGGAAATAACCTGTTAAGGATACCTATGAGTCTGCTGCAAATGTTAAGTATGTATATGAAATTTCACATCTGACAAATATTTAAACATGAATGATGGTATTCATTTTGAATATTAAAGTGATTATAAAATTAGATTTTTTAACTGGGTAGTATCTGTGTAAGTTCCCCATTTTTGCTTCCACAAGCTAAGGATTTTGGTGATTACCTCCTAGAAATATAATAACTATCCTGCACAGAAATGTCCTCTTCATAGTAACTTTCTTCTAACTGGAAATGAATCAGGAAAGGACAGACTTTATATGGATGTGTGTTTAGTTTCAGATTTATGAGCTTGGGCAAGTTATTTAATTTCTCTGAGTTCAACTCTACCACTTGTAAAATGGACAGAATTATAATATCTGGCCCACAAGACTTTGAGGATTATACATGTAACTGCATAAAATAATTCTGTATATTTTCAGTTTCAGGCTTGTAGTTACTGACTTTATAAATACTGTATGACTCTGGGTCTATATGCCTAAGCTTTACCTGCTAAACTTCTTCTCTTTGTCATCTAAAAGAATCTGTATTCTCTTTTAAATTCCAATTTTCTTCTAACCCCTGTTCTACAAAATCTATGACTTGGGCTAATTCAACAGTTCGTTTTGTGATCCCACTCAAATTCCTCTTTTTTCCCCCCTTACTAACCCAGATGTCTAGGAATTCTTAGAATTATGGCCAACAGGGTGTCAACAGTTCACACTGAAGGTAGGAGCAAGGCTCTTGCTTAGTCTTAAACAGTTAAGTAGTTATTTTTCTACCTACACATAGAGGGATTGCTATTTACACCATCACTGGACATTTGAATACTGCCAATTACCTTATAAATATTTTTTCATGAACACCACATCTTCCCTTGTAACACTAAGATAATATTATGTATAAAAATTTTTGAAAAACTTTCAGAAGAATTCTTTGCACATAAATTCTTCTGTGTTATGATAGATTTTCATTACAGTAGTCTTAACTTTACATGGGAAAAATAAGTATTGCACAAGATATTTGAACATTTACAATGAATAAATTACTGTTTTTACTTGGTTAAAGTAGTATAAAATAATGATTTTTTTTTCCTCCTCAAATTGCGGTATAATGGGGGAAAATAGACATGTGTTATCTAACTTCATTTTAATCTCTTTAAGATTTCTAAATAAGAAGAACCTAATAAGAGTGTAACTTTATTTCACTTTTTAAATTTTTTGAAGGTCAAAATGCCAAAGCACTTCTCTTTGCTTTACAATGTAATTTATTTTAAATTATCAAAATAAATCTTGCTATGAGGCATTAAAGAATGGGGTAAGGCTGCTATTTATAAGAATTATTGTGACCTTTGTTATAATTCTTCCAAATTTATAGAGTAAAATGTAGGTGTGAGCTGAAATTTTTGCGGTTTGTTTATCTGGGTGACAGCACATGCTAATATTGTGGGTGATTTATAGCTTCCCTTAGTTTTTAATTGTAAACATGCATGATAGACTGGTGTTGTAGAATAGTTTATAGATTTTGTTTTATAAATAATCATTTGTACTCTCTTTCCATTTGAAAATGACCACATGAAAACTTCTTCAAGTTTAAGAAATAGATTAGTGTGCCTCTAAAACTTAAAATCGGATTCAAACTGCAACGTAAACCAATCCATTTATATGCAGTGTCATTATTGCCTTCATTGTGGTTATGCTTCTTGGTCAAAAAGATATGGAGACTGTTTTATAAATATACCCCTAAAGTATATAAAAAATTCTACATTCAAAATCTGAATAAAATACATTAACATTTTGGATCCCAGAAAAAATCTATCTCCAGGGCTCAGTGGGAATTCTCTCCAGCTCCATTCACCACCACTCACTTGGTCAAGGGAGCAAGGACTCTGCAGTAGTAAGAAGGAAGGAGCTTCTGGACTGAGAAATGGTTGCTAGCGGGAGAGGTGAGATGGTGGTTGGCTTCTTGGGGAGGGTTGATCAGGGGCACATGAAAATGTTGGGCAATGGTTGATCAGGGGCACATGAGAAAATTCCTATCCTTTCTCCTAACCTCCTTCAGTGTTTCTCTTCCTCTACTCCATTGAAGACTCAACCCTCTACAACTCTGTCCCTAGAACAAATAAAAGCCCTTTTCCCACATCAGGACCAAGGAAGAAATGATGGTGGCAGAATGTGATGGGGAAGAGAGTGGAGAAGGAGAAGCATTACAAATTATGGACAGTGATTGGTAAAGGTGAATTCTGAGAAATCTCACATTAAAAAGTATTCCTGATATTCACTGAAAACTAAATAGAGCCAGGCTCTTGTACTTGCAGGACTTTCATGCTTGCTAGTCTCTTGCAAAATTTTAGTCACCTGAGCTTCTTTCTTCTTAAAGAAGACATCCAGATTCTGCATTTTGAGGTTCTAAGAATAAGGTAAGATTAATTTGCCATGGACCCAATCAGATCTCAGAACTTCTCTTTTCCATTCTCTTATCCTCACAAAAGGAAATACCTGGAATATGTTTCACAGTCTGTGGCAGACTGTCAGAAGAGCTTGGTTATGAACATCGTTTTGGAGATAGCAGACCTGCTCTTAACCAGTAATGTGACCTACATTAGGCAACTTTCATAAGCTTCACTTTCCTCATTTGTAAGCAGAGATAATAATAGCACCCACCTCATAAGGTTATTGTGAAATTTAAGTGTGATGACACATGAAAAGAGCTGAGGAGAGAAGCTAGAGTAAGATAAATGCTCAATACATGTATTAATATATTATCTTTTCCAAATCCTTTTCCTTTCATTTCTCAATATCTTTTCTTCCCTTTTCCCCTTTCTTTGACACCACTTCTGACCCTGCAGACGCCACAGACTTTACTGGTGGCAGGGCAAGGCACTGGGGTGAGGAGAAGCTGTGTATGGGCTATACCAGGCTTCACAGCAGGGGCTGAGACAACGAACTCCATTCACCAAGACCAGAGCTGCCGTGTGTGTCCAAAAAAATGGCCATTAGTGAAGGATTTGTAAGATAACTTGAAGACATAGGTTTCCATTGGAAGCTTCTGATCAACTTCCATTCCAAGTGGACAATTCACCAGAGTAGTATATAGTTATAAATACAGAAGAACTCTCAAATTCCTTTTATGAAACCTGCTGACTGGGTTGAATTTGTCTAAAAGAACTTATCTGTTAGGAACTGAGATTGACAAATAACACATTTTTGTTTTAAATATTTCATTTAGGGCCTTTCATAATGGAGTTCTTTATTTTCAGGAACTACAGGACAGCTGTCCATTTTTTAAAAAAATGTGTCTTGTAATAATTATTTTTTTAGCTTTATTGAGGTATGGTTGACAAACTGGAAGGTATTTAAAGTGTGCAATGTGATGATTTGATGTATGTATACATTGTGAAAGATTCCCCACATTGACTTATTAACCACTTATCCTGTGTACATTTTGTGCATTTCTTTCTGGTCTTTGTTTGCAAATATATTTAAAAACATAGGATTGAATTGACTATATATTTTTGTATTCTACTCCTTTAATTAACTATTAATTGCTGTTTTAAAACATTATTCTTAATGGTGCTTAATATTCCATTGTATGAATATACAATAATTTATCCTTCTCTGTAAATGGGAGCATTTATCTCCTTGTCTCCAAAGAAACATTTACTTTGTTTTCAGTCTTACGTTATTATAGATAAAGTAATGTTGAAAACTCTTACACCTAAATATTTATCCTTATAGAGAGAGCTTTGATGGAAAGAATGACGATGCCAATTGTTTTAAGGGTAATTCTATGGTATTATTCAATTTTAATTGTGGAATTTAAGGAGAAAAGCATGTGTTTTGAAATAAAGTGGAAAGAGATCTGCTAAAGAAGAGATGGCTAACATCATAGCTATAAACTCAGTAGAACTTTAACAAAAACTGGACCTCAGATTTAGTGACAGCAGAAAGTGAAAGGGAGGATATGATATAGGAAGAAATGGCAGTACTATTATTTGAAAGTAGGAAAAGACAAAGAAGTAGAAATCAAGTTGTCCTTATGATTCTTCTTTTTTTTCTTTTTAATTTTTGAATTTTATTTTATTAATTTTTTTATACAGCATGTTCTTATTAGTCATCAGTTTTATACACATCAGTGTATACATGTCAATCCCAATCGCCCAATTCATCACACCACCACCACCACCCTGCGGCTTTCCCCCATTGGTGTCTGTACATTTGTTCTCTACATCTGTATCTCAACTTCTGCCTTGCAAACGGGTTCACCTGTACCATTTTTCTAGGTTCCACATACATACGTTAATATACGATATATGTTTTTCTCTTTCTGACTTACTTCACTCTATATGACAGTCTCTAGATCCATCCATATCTCAACAAATGACCAAATTTCATTCCTTTTTATGGCTGAGTAATATTCCATTGTATATATGTACCACGACTTCTTTATCCATTCGTCTGTTGATGGGCATTTAGGTTGCTTCCATGAGCTGGCTATTGTAAATAATGCTGTAATGAACATTGCTGTGTATGTGTGTTTTTGAATTATGGTTTTCTCTGGGTATATTCCCAGTAGTGGGATTGCTGGATCATATGGTAATTCTATTTTTAGTTTTTTAAGGAACCACCATACTGTTCTCCATAGTGGCTGTATCAATTTACATTCCCACCAACAGTGCAAGAGGGTTCCCTTTTCTCCACACCCTCTCCAGCATTTATTGTTTGTAGATTTTTTAATGGTGGCCATTCTGACCAGTGTGAGGTGATACCTCATTGTAGTTTTGATTTGCATTTCTCTAATAATTAGTTCATCTTGTTTATGGTTTCCTTTGCTGTGCAAAAGCTTTTAAGTTTCATTAGGTCCCATTTGTTTATTTTTCTTTTTATTTCCATTAGTCTAGGAGGAGGATCAAAAAAGATCTTGCTGTGATTTATGTCAAAGAGTGTTCTTCCTATGTTTTCCTCTAAGAGTTTTATAGTGTACAGTATTACACATAGGTCTCTAATCCATTTAGAGTTTATTTTTGTGTATGGTTTTAGGGAGTGTTCTAATTTCATTCTTTTACATGTAGCTGTCCAGTTTTCTCAGCACTACTTATTGAAGAGACTGTCTTTTCTCCATTGTATATCCTTGCCTCCTTTGTCATAGATTAATTGACCATAGGCGCATGGGTTTATCTCTGGGATTTCTATCTTTTTCCATTGACATGTTTCTGTTTTTATGCCAGTACCATATTGTCTTGATTACTGTAGCTTTGTAGTTTAGTCTGAAGCAGGGGAGTCTGATTCTTCCAGCTCCATTTTTTTCCCTCAACTGCTTTGGCTCTTCAGGGTCTTTTGTGTCTCCATACAAATTTTAAGAATTTTTGTTCTAGTTCCTTAAAAAATGCCACTGGCAATTTGATAGGGATTGCATTGAATCTTTAGATTGCTTTGGGTACTATAGTCATTTTCACAATATTGATTCTTCCAATCCTAGAATATGGTACATTTCTCCGTCCTTTGGTGTCATCTTTAATTTCTTTCATCAGTGTCTTATAGCTCTCTGCATACAGGTCTCATACATGGGTGTTGAATTTTGTCGGAAGCTTTTTCTGCATCTATTGAGATGATCATACAGTTTTTATTCTTCAATATTTTAATATGGTGTATCACATTGATGGATTTGTGTGTATTGAAGAATCCTTGCATCCCTGGGATAAATCCCACCTGAGTATGGTGCATGATCCTTTTAATGTGTTGTTGGATTCTGTTTACTAGTATTTGGTTGAGGATTTTTTTTTCTCCCTAGGTAGGTTTATTCCTCAGTATTTTATTCTTTTTGTTGCAATGGTAAATGTGAGTGTTTCCTTAATTTCTCTTTCAGATTTTTCATCATTAGTGTATAGGAATGCAAGAGATTTCTGTGCATTAATTTGCAACTATATTCATCAGTGATATTGGTCTGTAATTTTCTTTTTATGTAGTATCTTTATCTGGTTTTGGTATCAGGGTGATGGTGCCCTCATAGAATGAATTTGGGAGTGTATCTTCCTCTGCAATTTTTTGGAAGAGTTTGAGAAGGCTGGGTGTTAGCTCTCCTCTAAATGTTTGATAGAATTCACCTGTGAAGCCATCTGGTCCTAGACTTTTGTTTGTTGGAAGATTTTTAATCACAGTTTCAATTTCTTTACTTGTGATTGATCTGTTCATATTTTCTATTTCTTCCTGGTTCAGTCTTGGAAGGTTATACCTTTCTAAGAATTTACCCATTTTTTTCAGGTTGTCCGTTTTATTGGCATAGAGTTCCTTGTAGTAGTCTCTTAGGATGCTTTGTATTTCTGCGGTGTCTGTTGTAACTTCTCCTTTTTCATTTCTAATTTTATTGATTTGAATCCCCTCCCTCTTTTTCCTGATGAATCTGGCTAATGGTTTATCAACTTTGTTTATCTTCTCAAAGAACCAGCTTTTAGTTTTATTTATCTTTGCTATTGTTTTCTTTGTTTC
>NC_041221.1:86836490-86838171 GCF_002837175.3 Physeter macrocephalus | reverse complement strand
TATTTCTGATCTGATCTTTATGATTTCTTTCCTTCTGCTAAATTTGGGGTTCTTTTATTCTTCTTTCTCTAGTTCCTTTAGCTGTAAGGTTAGATTGTTTATTTGAGATTTTTCTTGTTTCTTGAGATAGGCTTGTATAACTATAAACTTCCCTCTTAGAGCTGCTTTTGCTGCATCCCACAGGTTTTGGATCGTCATGTTTTCATTGTCATTTCTCTCTAGGTATTTTTTGATTTCCTCTTGGATTCCTTCAGTGATCTCTTGGTTATTTAGTAATGTATTGTTTAGCCTCCATGTGTTTGTGTTTTTTACCTTTTTTTTCCCCTGTAATTCATTTTTAATCTCATAGTATTGTGGCCAGAAAAGATGCTTGGTATGATTTCAATTTTCATAAATTTACTGAGGCTTGATTTGTGACCCAAGATATGATCTATCCTGGAGAATGTTCCATGCGTACTTGAGAAGAAAGAGTAATCTGCTCTTTTTGGATGGAATGTCCTATAAATATCAGTTAAATCTATCTGGTCTATTGTGTCATTTAAAGCTTCTGTTTCTTTATTTATTTTCATTTCGGATGATCTGTCCATTGGTGTAAGTGAGGTGTTAAAGTCCCTCACTATAATTGTGTTACTGTCGATTTCCTCTTTTAGAGCCGTTAGCAGTTGCCTTATGTATTGAGGTGCTACTATGTTGTGTGCATATATATTTATAATTGTTATATCGTCTTCTTGGATTGATCCCTTGATCATTATGTAGTGTCCTTCCTTGTCTCTTGTAACGTTCTTTATTCTAAATTCTATTTTATCTGATATGAGTTGCTACTCCAGGTCTCTTTTGATTTCATTTGCATGGAGTATCTTTTTCCATCCCCTCATTTTCAGTCTGTATGTGTCCCTAGTTCTGATGTGGGTCTCTTGTAGGCAGCATATATATGGGTCTCGTTTTTGTATCCATTCAGCAAGCCTGTGTCTTTTGGTTGGTGCATTTAATCCTTTCATGTTTAAGGTAATTATCGATATGTATGTTCCTATGACCATTTTCCTAATTGTTTTGGGTTTGTTTTTGTAGGGCCTTTTCTTCTCTTGTGTTTCCCACTTGGAGAAGTTCCTTTATCATTTGTTGTAGAGCTGGTTTGGTGGTGCTGAATTCTCTTAGCTTTTGCTTGTCTGTAAAGCTTTTGATTTCTCCAACGAATCTGAATGAGATCCTTGTGGGGTAGAGTAATCTTGGTTGTAGGTTCTTCCCTTTCATCACTTAAGTATATCACGCCACTCCCTTCTGGCTTGTAGATTTCCTGCTGAGATATCAGCTGTTAACCTTATGGGAGTTCCCTTGTATGTTATTTGTCGTTTTTCCCTTGCTGCTTTCAATAATTTTTCTTTGTCTTTAATTTTTGCCTATTTGATTACTATGTGTCTTGGCATGTTTCTCCTTGGGTTTATCCTGTATGGGACTCTCTGTGCTTCCTGGACTTGGGTGGTTCTTTGCTTTCCCATGTTAGGGAAGTTTTTGACTATAATCTCTTCAAATATTTTCTCTGAGCCTTTGTCTCTCTCTTCTCCTTCTGGGACCCCTATAATGCAAATGTTGTTGCCTTTAATGTTGTCCCAGAGGTGTCTTAGGCTGTCTTCATTTCCTTTCATTCTTTTTTCTTTATTCTGTTCTGCAGCAGTGAATTCCA
>NC_041221.1:86811751-86836327 GCF_002837175.3 Physeter macrocephalus | reverse complement strand
ATTTCAGTTATTGTATTGTTCATCTCTGTTTGTTTGTTCTTTAATTCTTCTAGGTGTTTGTTAAACATTTCTTGCATCTTCTAGATCTTTGCCTCCATTTTTCTTCCGAGGTCCTGGATCATCTTCACTCTCATTATTCTGAATTCTTTTTCTGGAAGGCTGCCTATCTCCACTTCATTTAATTGTTTTCTGGGGTTTTATGTTGTTCCTTCATCTGGTACATAGCCCTCTGCCTTTTCATCTTGTCTATCTTTCTGTGAATTTGGTTTTTGTTCCATAGGCTTCAGGATTGTAGTTCTCTTGCCTCTGCTCTCTGCCCTCCTGTCCTTATGATTCCAAATCAGGGTTTTAGAAGTAATGATGTTAAAGATTTTTACAAGAAGTTGTGAAACTATTATAATATTTTTAAGAAATGATTAGACTCTGAGATATATATACTTGCATGAGTGATACTGAATTCTAACAAAATTACAGAAGAAAATTAAATTAGAAACCATGATTAAGTAGATGGTCATTAAAATAGCAAATCAGACAAAGAAAGTTTCCTCTAACCACATCCACACAGCAGTTACTGCATAGAGAGTGATGTCCTATGCACACAAGGAGATACAAAAATGAGCCTCAGATGCAAATGATGAGATGATTGGTAAATGTAAACAGCTTTACCAGAGAAATGATTATATTTACCCATTCTTTGATATATATTGGTTTTAGTCATGGTTATAAAGTAAAATATACTGGGATAGGAAATCAAACACTGTCACTCATTCCTTGTGATAATTAAGGAAACAGAATAACCACGAGGTGGTGCTATTCAACAAGAAATAAGAAGCCAATGAGGAGGAAGACCTTCCTGTTTCTTTGGGCATGCTAATTCTCTGAAAAGATACCTTGAAACTGTTAAAGCAGAAGGAAACCAACACTGGGAATTGAAAGGGACAAATTACTAACTGCTCCATCTACCTCACTTCCTTAGGCAATTTTTCTTTGGAAACATATTGCAAATAAATGAAATTGTGGTTTTCTGGAATTAGGAACAACAGCAACTTGAAGAACCTCAGAGAGAAAGCTTCTTCCCTTGGATAAGTGCCTGCTGTGGGACTACGTGTGGGCAGGAGGAAGGGCCAGAGCTCTGGGAACGGGAAAACAGAAGCGCCTCTGTTTTCTCCACTTTTACATTTGTCAGTTTCTACAGAGGGCAAGGTACCTCCATGTTATTGGCAGAGAATGATTTTGGGTTGAGCAATATGGAATCTTGTGTGAAATAAACTTTGGCTGATTTACATTAATAAAAAAGCAAGTGTTTGAAAAATATAAAGGGGGGCAGTGACAATGGAAAAAAAGAACAATTTTGCCTTGGCAAATCATAATACTTTCAGTTATTCTGAGCCATTTGAAAATAAACATCAAATAAGCTATATATTAAAATATAGATATTAAAATTTTTTTAATAAACTGTGGCTATAAATGAGATTAACTTTCTATCTTTCATGAGATTTCTAAGACTGAGTATGGGCTAAACTAGTGTTTACATTCTGCTCTCTCCTTCCTGGATAATTGTCATGATTTCTTCAAAATACATGTGGCCTCTAGAGTTAAACTACCTGGTCCTTTAAAAGGAGATACATTTGGTGATGGGGCAGATGAGGGAAGACCCATAAAAAAGTTTTTCATCTCAATAAAAAGTTTTATAATATCAGTTAGGATTTTCAAAATATTTAGGAAATACCTAATAAAAGCAGAGAGGCTAAGGAAAGCAGCTGGATATAAAGTTCTCCAGAGGCAAAAATAAGTGAAAAAGGGAAATTGAAGTAGTTTAGGATTATTGCATATTTATTGAAGTATTCTGTGAATTTTAGTAGCTTTTTCGAATTTGAGAGTGATGCTGCTGTTTGGGTATAATGGTATAAACATAGTTTCCTTAGGAACAGATAACGTCTATGTCCCCCTCTGTCCCCAAACCCACAAACATGTCCTAATTACTGAGCATCTCCAGTGTTGGTGGGATCTCAGTCTTTCTAACTACACCAGGTAGGAAGGTAACAGAACATGAGATAAAGAACACTCACAAGAAGGGGCTGAATCTGAAAACATATAAAGTGAAGAAGATAAAAGGAAAATGAAAAGGTAGGGAATTAGCCTCAAGGACAGATTTAGACCCTCTCTGGTCCCTGAATAGGAATCAGAAAGGCCAAATTACCCAGAGAGAGAACATTTTCTTGACTCTGGCATCTTCTCAAGCAGAAAACTTGTCTTGCGCTTTCTTCTCACCACCAAGTAAGTGCCAGTGATGCACCAAGTTCCTTTTACCATTGGTTTTTCCATACTCTTTAATGTGGTTTCCCAATTTAAAACAGTGTGTGATGTCACCAGATCCCTCCAAATTGTCCAATAGATTGGTATTTTTTTTTCCTAGTCATCTCATTTGACACCTGACTTGATACCTCATTGAAGTTTGGCTTCCTTTATCTTCTGTAAGAAGCTCTCCCATGTCTCCCCCCGACCCCCTGAATGTCCTTCTCTGTCCCCTCTTCGACTGTTGCTCCTTGGATGTTGACATCCTTGGAGTTCACTCCAAGCTTCTTTCTTCTGGCTCTAACCACTTTCACGGGATGGGCTTCTTCTCCCTTGGACAGTCTTCTAATTCTTTGCTGATAAATCTCAAGTCCATGCTCAGTCCTAGCCACTCCTAGAGCTGTAAAACTCCATATCCCATTGTCTGAGGAGCATCTCCATAAAATGTTTACAGGCACCTCAAACTCGGCAAGTTCCCGTACTGATAAGTGGCTTTTCCCACTGAATCCTTCCTCTCCTTCTGTTCTTCTCCATAAAGGAGCTCTAAAATTCCCCATCCAGAAACTTGGGGGTCTTTTCTACATCATCTATTTCATATTCATGAGTAAGTCTTTGGAATGTGTTTTATATGTTTTAACACATCATGTGATTTATGTATTTTCTGCTTTATATGTCTAAGCACATTATACATTTGTGCCTATTATCCATATCTTTGTTCAGATTTTATTTTATTGTCTCCCTGACTGTTCCAATAGCCCCATAACCCAATTCTTTTATAGGTTTCATTTAGTCCTTCATGCAAACTAGTATCAGTTCTAACTTTCCAAAAGACAAATCAGATCCAACATCACATTTCTATTCTTACAAATTTCCTCTGTCTTCCCATGATCCACTGATTAAAACCCAAACTTACTAACATGGCATTCAAGATTACTCATGACCTGGTCCTAGCACATCTTTCCAGTCTCACCTCATCCCTCTTACACTTGAGCCACTCCAAAAGATGCATTGTCACTGCTACCCCATGGCAAATTCTAGTCTCTCTGCCTTAAAAGTACCCTTTCCCCATTTTCCACATCATATTGATCAAGACTCAGATCAAACATCAACTCGTCTAGAACAGTGATTCGTATTTTTCTGGCACCTATTCCATAAGAAGAATTCTATAAATTTTTTATTTTCCTAAAACTGTAAGGATTTCAAACCACTAATTAAATAATTAATTAATCTCTCTCTTTTTAATCAACTTTTATGAGTAATTTGTGTCAACTACCATGCTGGGTCATGGGAAGACAAAAATGAATCAGACTTCACCTTTGCTCTTGAAGAACTTACAGTGAATTAGGAAATAAAGACAGACACAAGCATTGTTACAATGCAATTGTCCAGCCCTTTGCCTCCATGAATGACCGAAATACTATTTCCTTTCCAACACAAATTTTGTGTACACCAAGTGGGTCTCTCTTCTGTTAGACACGGGCAAATGTCGCAGACTCATCCAGCTCTTAGTACTCTATTTTCTTTCTTTCTTTCTTTCTTTTTTCTTTTGGCAGCATGACCAGGGCTTTCAGGACTAAACTTGTTTTCCTCTCCACTCTAAAGCTGCCTTGCTACCACTTGATTTTCTTGGGCTTCCCTAGTTTGCCATAAAGAAAAGCAAACAGGCACTTTCATTAGTTGGGTTTTACTACTGTATGATCAACACCAGGGAACAGACAGGGCAGAATGGAAATAATACACAGGGAATTTACCAAGTTTAAGGGGATCTTCCCAAATTAATTTAGTTTGCCCTGGCATACCGTTTCTGAGGTAACTGGGCACACCATTGGTTTTCTGCTTTGAGCTTTTATTCCATAAGGTAAACTCACTGCTCTCCCTCCTTTTAACTCCCACTAAAGGGCTTGGTTGCCTCATTTTCTTTAGAGTTCCCTTTCCAAGCAAGGAGGCTAGGAAGATCTATTAGAAAAGTACAAAGTTGATGTAGGTATCATCACCTTAGGCGTCTCTTCCAATTAAGGGGGTGATTCATGTGTCTGTAGACCTTCAAACTTGAGAATATCTAAGTCCACCTGACCCCTGCCTCACACAAGAAAGTTCACATTTGGTCTTTACCCTACAGAAACATATTTTTGTCCTTTGGTTTATACTTTTCCTACCCTAACTTTCTCTTCCAGGTTCCCTGGAAATTGTAGTGATGACAGCAGCCACTTTCTTTGATTGGTATACCATTTCTTCACATACCTGAAAGTTTGTTAATAAGTGGCCATGCATTTTAAGGCAAAAGAAGCACAAGACTCACTAAACAGTAAACTCTAGGAGGGCAGTAATTTTTTTGTGTACTTATTTTGTTCACTGACTTGTCATTAGTACCTAAAATAGTGCCTAACAAGGAGTAAGCAGATATTGTTTAAAAGAAGGAAGACATGGGACTTCCCTGGTGATACAGTGGTAAAGAATCCGCCTTACAGTGCAAGGGATGCGGGTTTGATTCCTGGTCAGGGAACTAAGATCCCACATGCCGCGGGGCATCTAGGCCCATGCACCACAATTACTGAGGTGGTGCGCCTCAACTAGAGAGCCTGTGTGCTACAAACTACAGAGCCCGTGCACTCTGGAACCCATGCACTACATCTACAGAGCCCATGTGCTCTGGAGCCTGTGCACCACAACTAAAGAAGAGGAAGCCCCACACACCACAACTAGAGAGAAGCCTGTGAACCGCAACGAAGAGTCCACGTGCCTCAACGAAGGTCCCACGTGCTGCAACTAAGACCCGATGCAGCCAAAAATAAATAATAATAAAATAAATACATAATAAATAAATATTAAAAAAAGAAGGAAGACATTATGTTTTAGCACCCTAAATTGTGATAATCTCAAATTAATTGAAGAGAATAATACATTCAATAGACACTTTTAAAAAAAATCTCATAAATAATGCTGAGTACTAATAAAACTAAGATATTTTGGCTTTTCTAGATGCAGTTAAAAAATCATCTATAACTTTAGCTTTTTTAATGCAGATGATATAATCAGAACAATTTCTTCTATGTTGTAAATAGTAGTTATTTTATAACAATGACTTATCTAAGTACCTAATTTTTATATCAAATTATACATTGGTCATATTACATTTTAAAATATTTTTATAAGAAAACCTTATTTAGTGAGCTGGTGGGTAAAAATTGATATTTTAAATTAACTGAGATTAAATCAGCATAGTTATTTTTGAGTACTTAGCCATTCTAGTCAGTGCTTTCCCTTAGTTATGATAAATTGTATGTTAACAGTTTACAAAGACAAAAACAAAACAAAACAACAACATAAATCCAATGTCACAAATTTACTCTTGCTCCTGTATTTTAGGAAACATATTCTCAAACACTCCATGCATAAGAATCAGGTCAAATTTTTCATAAAGTCTGGGGTGGGGCTCAAATATCTGAGTTTTACTAAGTACCCAGGTGAATCTGGTGTGGGCAGTGAGTGCATTAAAATTTGAGTATCTTGTTTTCAGGAATCAGACTTGCCACATTTGTAATATGGTGACAACATAGTCATTATCTTTAAAAAGGAGTCTGTACTTAAATTTTGAATACTTATTATCTAGTTCCTTATACTATGTGATTGAATATAGTAGTATACTTAATATTTACTTAGTTTAGTTAATTCTAGATTAGCATACATTACTTAGGGTATGAGCTATGTATGTAGACTGTATGGATTCAAATCCTTACTCTATAATACATAACTTTGTGACTTTAATGAAATTTATTAGCCTCTCTGGATAATAAATTACCAATTAGTAAAATGGCCTCTTTACCTCATAAAGTTGATGCCAGGATGAGTATTTGGAATATAGTAACCACCAAATAAACATTCACTATGACTATTCAAATGACTTTGTGGTTTTGTCCATTATATGGATTTAAAATAATTTTTTGTATTTACGTATTTTTTATAATATACACAGATCTTAGTGTATATAAATAACCTAAGGTTTGCCCAGAACAGTCCTTTGTGCCATTATTGTATAGATTTGAGGTTTTCTCTACTGTTCTTTGACTTTGAAGGACTCCCTTTGGTATTTCTTCTAGGGCAGGTCTGTTGTTTATCTGGGAATGTCTTAATATCTCCATTTTTGAAGGACAGTTTTGCTGGATATAGAATTGCTCGTTCATAGTTTTTTGTTTTTTCTTTTAGTACTTAGAATATGTCATCCTGCTGCCTTCTATTCTCCCTGGTTTCTGTTGAGAAGTCAGCTGCTATTCTTATTGAGGTTTCCTTGTACACAATGATTAGCTTTTACTCTCATTGCTTTTAAGATTCTCTTTGGATTTGGTTCTCAACAATTTGACAGTGATGTTCCTAATTATCCTACTGGAGTTTGTTGAGCTGCTTGGTTGTGAAGAGTAATACTTTTCATCAAATTTGGGAAGATTTTGGCCATTATTAATTTAATTTTTGTTTTTTCCATTCCTTTTCTCTTTTTCTAAGGATCCCAATTTGTATATGTTGGTACAATTGATGTTGTCCTATAGGTCTCTTACATCCTGTTAATTTTCTTTATTCTTTTACTTTTTGTTTCCTCAGATTGGACAATTGCAATTGACCTATCTTCAAATTCCCTTATTCTTTCTTCTGCCAGTTCAAAGCTGATTTTTGAATGCCTCTAGTAAATGCTTTATTTGTTATTCAGAATTTCTCTTTGGTTCTCTCTTTTTTTTAATAATCTCTATATATTTATTGATATTCTTCATTTGGAGACATAATTTTCATACTTTTCTGTAATTCTTTAGACATATTTTCCTTCAGTTCTTTGAACATATCAAAAATAGCTGATTTGAAGTATTTGTCTAGTAAATCCAATGTCTGGGTTTCTTTATGGACAGTTTCTTTGACTGCTTTTTATATTATGTATGGACCATATTTTGTGTGTCTCATATTTTTGTTGCAAATTGAACACTTTAAATAAAATAATGTGGCAATTATAATAATCAGAAATCACCCCATGATTTTCTATGCATTTTGTCATTGTTGTAGTTTACTTCTTTAGTCACTTTCCTGGACTAATTATATAATATAATATTATATAATATGTAATATATATAATATTACAATATATAATATTATATAATATACAAACTATATTATATAATATATGTAATATAATATATTATAATATATATCTGTATTCTTTGTTATGTATACCACTGAAGTCTCTACTCAGTGAGATAAACTACCTTTAACTACTTTTATATTTCTCTTTTCTAAAAAACAAATCTTTGAATAGAGAGGGTACTAATAAGAGAAGAAAATGGAAAAAAAAAGACAATAAAGAAACCAGATGACATGCTAAGGATGTAAATCGATGCCACATTACCCAGACCCCTACAACCACTACTTATACGCTGGGCTGAATTTAGAGAATGAGGATGTGGAACCCCTGCATGCCAAAGTCAAAGAATGGTTGCTGAATTCCTCAGTTTATCTGCTACAAGTCCTGAGAAACAAACAATTTTCTCTCCTAATGGTACAATCTAAAAGCATATAGTATAATATAGTTGGAGATAAAAGTGATTGTTTTTTGTTCTCATTTTTAAAAATAAGAAAAATGATATTGAGAGGGAGTTAGGTAATTTTTCCAAACTCTTAGTGGCAGAGTTGAGTTTTAAAATCCAGGCTATTTTCCATTCACTATGCTACTTGCATTGTAGCATTCTATTAGGTCAATAGGTAGAACTTATTTTTTATCTTTTGACTTAATACAATGTGATTACTCTTTCATGACTTTTTTGCACACTATGTGTATTATTGAACTCAGACTGAAGAGTTTCCATAAGAAATAATTCTATAGTTCTGTAGCAAATAAAATGGGACAGAGCTTCCAGATATAATGGAGAAATGTATTTTACAGGTGGGTGGCCTGTGGGGTGCCAAATCACTTGATATGTGAGTATTAGGATGGGTGTAAAAGTGAATTATCTTTGCTTTGTAACCATGGTGTGCCATTCATCTAAATATAAGCTTCTTAAAACTATTTTCTTCTCTCCATTTTTTTTTCTTTTAAACATTGGAATGTATTTTTCCAAAATTTCTAAAAAGTATATTAAAAAACTAACTTAATTGTCTTCCAATAATCATAAACACTATAAAGCAACATATGTTAATGTCTCTTTATCATAGTCTTTTTAAAATGAGTAGATTATAAAGAGTTTTCATTTCAGTTATTGTATTGTTCATCTCTGTTTGTTTGTTCTTTAATTCTTCTAGGTGTTTGTTAAACATTTCTTGCATCTTCTAGATCTTTGCCTCCATTTTTCTTCCGAGGTCCTGGATCATCTTCACTCTCATTATTCTGAATTCTTTTTCTGGAAGGCTGCCTATCTCCACTTCATTTAATTGTTTTCTGGGGTTTTATGTTGTTCCTTCATCTGGTACATAGCCCTCTGCCTTTTCATCTTGTCTATCTTTCTGTGAATTTGGTTTTTGTTCCATAGGCTTCAGGATTGTAGTTCTCTTGCCTCTGCTCTCTGCCCTCCTGTCCTTATGATTCCAAATCAGGGTTTTAGAAGTAATGATGTTAAAGATTTTTACAAGAAGTTGTGAAACTATTATAATATTTTTAAGAAATGATTAGACTCTGAGATATATATACTTGCATGAGTGATACTGAATTCTAACAAAATTACAGAAGAAAATTAAATTAGAAACCATGATTAAGTAGATGGTCATTAAAATAGCAAATCAGACAAAGAAAGTTTCCTCTAACCACATCCACACAGCAGTTACTGCATAGAGAGTGATGTCCTATGCACACAAGGAGATACAAAAATGAGCCTCAGATGCAAATGATGAGATGATTGGTAAATGTAAACAGCTTTACCAGAGAAATGATTATATTTACCCATTCTTTGATATATATTGGTTTTAGTCATGGTTATAAAGTAAAATATACTGGGATAGGAAATCAAACACTGTCACTCATTCCTTGTGATAATTAAGGAAACAGAATAACCACGAGGTGGTGCTATTCAACAAGAAATAAGAAGCCAATGAGGAGGAAGACCTTCCTGTTTCTTTGGGCATGCTAATTCTCTGAAAAGATACCTTGAAACTGTTAAAGCAGAAGGAAACCAACACTGGGAATTGAAAGGGACAAATTACTAACTGCTCCATCTACCTCACTTCCTTAGGCAATTTTTCTTTGGAAACATATTGCAAATAAATGAAATTGTGGTTTTCTGGAATTAGGAACAACAGCAACTTGAAGAACCTCAGAGAGAAAGCTTCTTCCCTTGGATAAGTGCCTGCTGTGGGACTACGTGTGGGCAGGAGGAAGGGCCAGAGCTCTGGGAACGGGAAAACAGAAGCGCCTCTGTTTTCTCCACTTTTACATTTGTCAGTTTCTACAGAGGGCAAGGTACCTCCATGTTATTGGCAGAGAATGATTTTGGGTTGAGCAATATGGAATCTTGTGTGAAATAAACTTTGGCTGATTTACATTAATAAAAAAGCAAGTGTTTGAAAAATATAAAGGGGGGCAGTGACAATGGAAAAAAAGAACAATTTTGCCTTGGCAAATCATAATACTTTCAGTTATTCTGAGCCATTTGAAAATAAACATCAAATAAGCTATATATTAAAATATAGATATTAAAATTTTTTTAATAAACTGTGGCTATAAATGAGATTAACTTTCTATCTTTCATGAGATTTCTAAGACTGAGTATGGGCTAAACTAGTGTTTACATTCTGCTCTCTCCTTCCTGGATAATTGTCATGATTTCTTCAAAATACATGTGGCCTCTAGAGTTAAACTACCTGGTCCTTTAAAAGGAGATACATTTGGTGATGGGGCAGATGAGGGAAGACCCATAAAAAAGTTTTTCATCTCAATAAAAAGTTTTATAATATCAGTTAGGATTTTCAAAATATTTAGGAAATACCTAATAAAAGCAGAGAGGCTAAGGAAAGCAGCTGGATATAAAGTTCTCCAGAGGCAAAAATAAGTGAAAAAGGGAAATTGAAGTAGTTTAGGATTATTGCATATTTATTGAAGTATTCTGTGAATTTTAGTAGCTTTTTCGAATTTGAGAGTGATGCTGCTGTTTGGGTATAATGGTATAAACATAGTTTCCTTAGGAACAGATAACGTCTATGTCCCCCTCTGTCCCCAAACCCACAAACATGTCCTAATTACTGAGCATCTCCAGTGTTGGTGGGATCTCAGTCTTTCTAACTACACCAGGTAGGAAGGTAACAGAACATGAGATAAAGAACACTCACAAGAAGGGGCTGAATCTGAAAACATATAAAGTGAAGAAGATAAAAGGAAAATGAAAAGGTAGGGAATTAGCCTCAAGGACAGATTTAGACCCTCTCTGGTCCCTGAATAGGAATCAGAAAGGCCAAATTACCCAGAGAGAGAACATTTTCTTGACTCTGGCATCTTCTCAAGCAGAAAACTTGTCTTGCGCTTTCTTCTCACCACCAAGTAAGTGCCAGTGATGCACCAAGTTCCTTTTACCATTGGTTTTTCCATACTCTTTAATGTGGTTTCCCAATTTAAAACAGTGTGTGATGTCACCAGATCCCTCCAAATTGTCCAATAGATTGGTATTTTTTTTTCCTAGTCATCTCATTTGACACCTGACTTGATACCTCATTGAAGTTTGGCTTCCTTTATCTTCTGTAAGAAGCTCTCCCATGTCTCCCCCCGACCCCCTGAATGTCCTTCTCTGTCCCCTCTTCGACTGTTGCTCCTTGGATGTTGACATCCTTGGAGTTCACTCCAAGCTTCTTTCTTCTGGCTCTAACCACTTTCACGGGATGGGCTTCTTCTCCCTTGGACAGTCTTCTAATTCTTTGCTGATAAATCTCAAGTCCATGCTCAGTCCTAGCCACTCCTAGAGCTGTAAAACTCCATATCCCATTGTCTGAGGAGCATCTCCATAAAATGTTTACAGGCACCTCAAACTCGGCAAGTTCCCGTACTGATAAGTGGCTTTTCCCACTGAATCCTTCCTCTCCTTCTGTTCTTCTCCATAAAGGAGCTCTAAAATTCCCCATCCAGAAACTTGGGGGTCTTTTCTACATCATCTATTTCATATTCATGAGTAAGTCTTTGGAATGTGTTTTATATGTTTTAACACATCATGTGATTTATGTATTTTCTGCTTTATATGTCTAAGCACATTATACATTTGTGCCTATTATCCACATCTTTGTTCAGATTTTATTTTATTGTCTCCCTGACTGTTCCAATAGCCCCATAACCCAATTCTTTTATAGGTTTCATTTAGTCCTTCATGCAAACTAGTATCAGTTCTAACTTTCCAAAAGACAAATCAGATCCCACATCACATTTCTATTCTTACAAATTTCCTCTGTCTTCCCATGATCCACTGATTAAAACCCAAACTTACTAACATGGCATTCAAGATTACTCATGACCTGGTCCTAGCACATCTTTCCAGTCTCACCTCATCCCTCTTACACTTGAGCCACTCCAAAAGATGCATTGTCACTGCTACCCCATGGCAAATTCTAGTCTCTCTGCCTTAAAAGTACCCTTTCCCCATTTTCCACATCATATTGATCAAGACTCAGATCAAACATCAACTCGTCTAGAACAGTGATTCGTATTTTTCTGGCACCTATTCCATAAGAAGAATTCTATAAATTTTTTATTTTCCTAAAACTGTAAGGATTTCAAACCACTAATTAAATAATTAATTAATCTCTCTTTTTTTAATCAACTTTTATGAGTAATTTGTGTCAACTACCATGCTGGGTCATGGGAAGACAAAAATGAATCAGACTTCACCTTTGCTCTTGAAGAACTTACAGTGAATTAGGAAATAAAGACAGACACAAGCATTGTTACAATGCAATTGTCCAGCCCTTTGCCTCCATGAATGACCGAAATACTATTTCCTTTCCAACACAAATTTTGTGTACACCAAGTGGGTCTCTCTTCTGTTAGACACGGGCAAATTTCGCAGACTCATCCAGCTCTTAGTACTCTATTTTCTTTCTTTCTTTCTTTCTTTTTTCTTTTGGCAGCATGACCAGGGCTTTCAGGACTAAACTTGTTTTCCTCTCCACTCTAAAGCTGCCTTGCTACCACTTGATTTTCTTGGGCTTCCCTAGTTTGCCATAAAGAAAAGCAAACAGGCACTTTCATTAGTTGGGTTTTACTACTGTATGATCAACACCAGGGAACAGACAGGGCAGAATGGAAATAATACACAGGGAATTTACCAAGTTTAAGGGGATCTTCCCAAATTAATTTAGTTTGCCCTGGCATACCGTTTCTGAGGTAACTGGGCACACCATTGGTTTTCTGCTTTGAGCTTTTATTCCATAAGGTAAACTCACTGCTCTCCCTCCTTTTAACTCCCACTAAAGGGCTTGGTTGCCTCATTTTCTTTAGAGTTCCCTTTCCAAGCAAGGAGGCTAGGAAGATCTATTAGAAAAGTACAAAGTTGATGTAGGTATCATCACCTTAGGCGTCTCTTCCAATTAAGGGGGTGATTCATGTGTCTGTAGACCTTCAAACTTGAGAATATCTAAGTCCACCTGACCCCTGCCTCACACAAGAAAGTTCACATTTGGTCTTTACCCTACAGAAACATATTTTTGTCCTTTGGTTTATACTTTTCCTACCCTAACTTTCTCTTCCAGGTTCCCTGGAAATTGTAGTGATGACAGCAGCCACTTTCTTTGATTGGTATACCATTTCTTCACATACCTGAAAGTTTGTTAATAAGTGGCCATGCATTTTAAGGCAAAAGAAGCACAAGACTCACTAAACAGTAAACTCTAGGAGGGCAGTAATTTTTTTGTGTACTTATTTTGTTCACTGACTTGTCATTAGTACCTAAAATAGTGCCTAACAAGGAGTAAGCAGATATTGTTTAAAAGAAGGAAGACATGGGACTTCCCTGGTGATACAGTGGTAAAGAATCCGCCTTACAGTGCAAGGGATGCGGGTTTGATTCCTGGTCAGGGAACTAAGATCCCACATGCCGCGGGGCATCTAGGCCCATGCACCACAATTACTGAGGTGGTGCGCCTCAACTAGAGAGCCTGTGTGCTACAAACTACAGAGCCCGTGCACTCTGGAACCCATGCACTACATCTACAGAGCCCATGTGCTCTGGAGCCTGTGCACCACAACTAAAGAAGAGGAAGCCCCACACACCACAACTAGAGAGAAGCCTGTGAACCGCAACGAAGAGTCCACGTGCCTCAACGAAGGTCCCACGTGCTGCAACTAAGACCCGATGCAGCCAAAAATAAATAATAATAAAATAAATACATAATAAATAAATATTAAAAAAAGAAGGAAGACATTATGTTTTAGCACCCTAAATTGTGATAATCTCAAATTAATTGAAGAGAATAATACATTCAATAGACACTTTTAAAAAAAATCTCATAAATAATGCTGAGTACTAATAAAACTAAGATATTTTGGCTTTTCTAGATGCAGTTAAAAAATCATCTATAACTTTAGCTTTTTTAATGCAGATGATATAATCAGAACAATTTCTTCTATGTTGTAAATAGTAGTTATTTTATAACAATGACTTATCTAAGTACCTAATTTTTATATCAAATTATACATTGGTCATATTACATTTTAAAATATTTTTATAAGAAAACCTTATTTAGTGAGCTGGTGGGTAAAAATTGATATTTTAAATTAACTGAGATTAAATCAGCATAGTTATTTTTGAGTACTTAGCCATTCTAGTCAGTGCTTTCCCTTAGTTATGATAAATTGTATGTTAACAGTTTACAAAGACAAAAACAAAACAAAACAACAACATAAATCCAATGTCACAAATTTACTCTTGCTCCTGTATTTTAGGAAACATATTCTCAAACACTCCATGCATAAGAATCAGGTCAAATTTTTCATAAAGTCTGGGGTGGGGCTCAAATATCTGAGTTTTACTAAGTACCCAGGTGAATCTGGTGTGGGCAGTGAGTGCATTAAAATTTGAGTATCTTGTTTTCAGGAATCAGACTTGCCACATTTGTAATATGGTGACAACATAGTCATTATCTTTAAAAAGGAGTCTGTACTTAAATTTTGAATACTTATTATCTAGTTCCTTATACTATGTGATTGAATATAGTAGTATACTTAATATTTACTTAGTTTAGTTAATTCTAGATTAGCATACATTACTTAGGGTATGAGCTATGTATGTAGACTGTATGGATTCAAATCCTTACTCTATAATACATAACTTTGTGACTTTAATGAAATTTATTAGCCTCTCTGGATAATAAATTACCAATTAGTAAAATGGCCTCTTTACCTCATAAAGTTGATGCCAGGATGAGTATTTGGAATATAGTAACCACCAAATAAACATTCACTATGACTATTCAAATGACTTTGTGGTTTTGTCCATTATATGGATTTAAAATAATTTTTTGTATTTACGTATTTTTTATAATATACACAGATCTTAGTGTATATAAATAACCTAAGGTTTGCCCAGAACAGTCCCAGTTTATGCCTATTGTCCATGAAATTTTTCTGGTTTAGTATTTGTCCTGGACAAAATTTTTATGGTTTGGACAATAAATTATATGGTCACCATTAAATGTGTAAATACAACTGTATATGTGAGAGCACAGAACTCATAACTAAATAAATATCAGCCAGTTACACATAAAAATGTTTTCTTTTTTCCCTTTAGACATGAGATTTGGAATTTTTGTAGGTATAGTTTATTGTGGACCTCTTGCTAATCTGGCCCCATGAGCTCTTTTTATTTCTATTAGTATCTGAAGTAAGCTAGGTTTCTTAGCAGTGACTCCACCAGTGAAGTGATGCATTTGCCAGTCACGGAGACATGACCCCCTTGTGCTCCAGATTAGTTTTATGAATCAATGTTCATGACATTATTTGCTACATCAGTGGAATCTCTGGCATCTCTCACCCAGAGCCAATTATGCTAAACAGGTTCCAAGAATTATATCTGTGTTAGTTTGAGCAAGTGAACTTCTCTATCCTTTCACTCTCCCGTTCAATTTCCTACAGATAAACTAACGCCATATCGTGTATACCTCAGCTAAGTATATCTGCTTTTCTATAATAAGAATGTATTGGAATATGTTATCTAAACCTAACCAGAAGGGAGATTCTGTGACCAATAACTGGTAATTAGTTCTTAAATTTCTGGTGCAAATTAGTGCAGAAAGTTGATTCCAACGTAGCAGATGAGTTTGAAGAAATAGAACTGCTCCCATGTTCCCTGTTTTGGGCTGAATTAAATTTCTTTCTCTTTTTTGGAAGCTAAGTTTAAGTTCTTAATGATAGGTTTCTCCTGGAACTGTGGATATAGTAATATCTGTCAGGGAGCAAATACAGATTTTTCTGTTTGACCCAAAAATGTCACAGTATGTCACTCAACATCAGACAGCTTGACTTTATAAAGATAGTACACAACATTCTTTTGCCTTCAGAACTTATGTATATAACCTAGAATGTTCCCTTCATAGAAAAAGAAAAATATAATTGTAGCTATTTAGCATATACCAACTGAAACTTATCTATAACAAGTTGTTCAGGGAACTAAGCAATGATTTAAAGAGGGGGTGCATACCTATGCACAACATAAGCACATATAAAGAGGTGAAGTCAAGTTTTGGAAACTTCAACTTTTCTTGGAGCAAAATTGCATCTAACATCCCAAATCAGTGAATGTCCATCCTTAATTTTAAGCGCTCAAAAAATTCAGGGCTTTGTTTCTTCCCACAAATTCCTTTGTGGTTCTCATCATGCCTTCCAGACAGTAGAATTCATTTTATGTCTAATTCAAATCTGAGAATGCACCTAAGTTAGAGCTGCCAGATAAAATATAGGACTCCTGGTTAAATTTAAGTTTTAGATGAATGATAAATAATTTTTACTATAAGTATATCCATAAAATGTTCAGGACATAAACTAAAAAATAGTCAATACTATCAATACTTAAATTTGAATTGCAGATAAATAATTTTTAGTATGTATATATCTTAATTATCACATGGGTTACATTTATACTAAAAAAAAAAGTTGTTCAAATTTAAATTTATTTTTCCTTGCTAAATCTGACACCATTAACCCAAATCTACCTGTCAACTGACTCCTTAAACTTTAGAAAGGAGGCTAGTTGTGCTTTAGCACATGTAGCCCCGATGGATAGGAAACTATGATATTTGGCTGATTAAACTGAGAAAAAAGGACTTCTGAGTCCTTCATGCCAGCAACACTGAACCCAGTGTAATAAAATTCAAATACAGTGAGAAAATGTGAACACCCCTTTAGAGTTCATTATAATGGGCTCTGACTAGGAATAATATGTTGACTGTTTTTTGCAGCTGGCCCCCTGATAGGATGTGAGCAGAATCTGGTCATGTGAAAGCCTTTGATAATGACATGAATGCTTTGGGTAGTTAAATGAAAATTATGCTCATTAAATGTACTTTTGCCACCAGTTTGAATGAATGGTCAGGAGAATGATAACAACATGAACAACAGTATCAGAATTCAGAATATGATGGAAAGTTGAAAATGAAAGTACATATAAACAGGGCACAGTTGAAAGTAGAGGAGGTGGGCTAATTATGTTAGAAGAATAAAATAATTTCTAAATATATGGGTAAGAGTGTGCAGGCAGAGGTACGTAGAGAGGACCTGGGACTAGATCTACAGTGACCAGCAATTAAGGAGCAAGTGAGAGGTGTGCAAAAACAAGAGTAAACCATGACTGAACAGAAATCCTCCTATCTTAATCAGCTCTGGTAGAAGTCAGGGTGGGTCTAAGTGCTGAAAATTATAAGTTAAGGAAACTGAGAGAGAAAATTTAATAGTGAGTCAACAATGTAAATGAGTGGAAAACTCATATGAGGGAAGGATAAAGAAATAATGATGCTGTGGATAGCAGAAGGAAAGGTTGCAATGAGATTTATTTATCAAAAAAGATTATTATTAAGAAAATAGAGATGACTCCCAAATAGCTTTACTTTCTTACTGTAAAATCTCAGGGGAAAGTTCTCTCATATCTGTCTCTGGGGCCATTTTCTGTCAGTTTTGTAGGGACAGAGGAACTGAAATTGGCATCCCTTGATGGTCCATACTTCCTATGAACTACTCAACAGGAAGTAATAGTTACATGCTTTTTTTTGGATGGCTATCTCTATATATTCAGCTGTTCTACCCTTACCAATTTCACAATAAATTTAACTTATTTTATTGAACATGTACTGAATCCTATACTGGGCACTGGGAACATACAAATGACTAAGTCATACAATCTTTGACCTTGAGGAGTTTACAGCCCTGTGTGTGTGTGTGTGTGTGTGTGTGTGCACGCGCGCATGTGCGTGTGTGTGTTGGGAGTGATTATAAATAATTTGATATTTCTGGACTGTAAATTTCACAGTGAGGAAATTTAAATAAAACATAGGCATGAAAAGAGTACATATTTATTAGTACTTGATATGAAGGCATTAATATACATGCAAAATATGTAAGCACAGAGAAAATATTATGCTATTATGCTAAATGATAGCTCAGAACCTGAAAAGTTTGTTTTTCTCCATTACCTTAGGAACTTATTTCTAGCACAGAAAATAGTACTTGCAAATTTTCTATTCTGTGCATGTGTTTATGAGGGGCTAGGGTAGGGTGGATTGACTTGAAGATTCAGTACTAAAGAATGAGGAAAGGAACTAGGAATGTTCATCTAAAAATCTTTAAACTTTTGGAAGCCAGCCCTATTTAGGCAGCAGGTATGGGCTTCCCATAATTGTAGCGAATCTTCACGTGCTTAGAGCTTTAAGACTTATTTTGTACCTTTGTCTGTTCTACGGGTTACCTACCCACCATTATTAATTTATTATTTGTTTTCTTTACTTGCCTCTTTACTTTGATGCAGTTAACCAGTTTCTTCTGGCTTTTGACCACAACTTTCTTTCTGGTAATATTTGTGTCTTATCTCATTGGAAATGCCCTTCTTTCTTTAGTTCGGGCCATAGAATACCTTGTTATGGTTTATTCTCACCAAGTCTATCATGGGGGTCAGGAATTGGTGTTTGGTTTGAATCTAGGGTTTCAATTAACAGTTACTCTCATAAGATCCATGTAGAGAAACAAAGCCAGAGGAAAAAAAGTTTGGTTCCAAATTATGTGTTCTAGAGAGCAAGGTTGTACCATGAGGCTGCTTAGGGTTGCTAGTACCCTGCTCCCAGGCTCATCCTTTACAGAAATACTCTGAAGTTTAAGATACACAATGCAAAGACGAATAGAACAAGGACAGGAGGATAACAAGTTTTTTTCTTTAGGCTGAGGGTCTTCTCAGACCACCTGTCCAAGTAGAGCCTCTTCTGGAGTCTATTGCCACATCAGTCTCATGGAAGAAGAAAGAGAAATACAAGGAAGTAAGAGACAAATAGAAGGATTGTCTACTTAGAGGGGCAGCTCTAGCTCATTGGCCCCCAAATTGTCCTGAAGCCCGAACTCATCAATTTCAGTCCCCTTCCTCTTTGGACATGAAATAAGAGGACAGGTAGGAAAAAATATAGATGTGCCCCAACAAAAAATAGAAAGGGTCTGAGCACTTAACAATCCTTATACCAAACCATCAGGGCATTTATGCATCATTTTTTACAGAGGAACTGTTATATGTCAGGAATTGTTCTGGTTGCTCTCACAGAGCTTGTATTCTAGATCCAGGACTGTCTAATGTTCAGCCAGCTGAGGAATACTGGGGCCCCCTACTGGCTCTGACATTATATCCTCAGCTCCAGTACCTGCATGCCCTCACTGTTCCCAACACACAGAAACGATATTGGCTAAACCTTTGCTGTGTCTTACTGATAACTTTGTGTCAGTCGTCTGGACTTTTAATAGTTAGATTCCCAATTATTTTTCTTGATGAACTCTTACTCATCATTAAAACTTTTATGAAGTCTTCTCCCAAAACGGCTCCTCCAACAAAATAGAATACACAAGAGGAACAAAAAGCCACTTGTTCTACCATGGGTTCAAGTTAACAATGAAAAACAATAAATTGAAGAAAAGAAAGAAAAAGAAATCCCTAGATATAAAAGGGAAGGTAATTGTAAATGACAAACAACATTAAAATATAATCTTTCAGGATGGGTATACCTCTACACAAAATGGGTGTGCGTATTAAAATGGTTGTTGAATAAATTCATTATTGAATGAACAACTCTCTAGTAGATGAATTTTGTGAATGAATGAGCGCAAAAGCATGTTAGGTTGTACTAGTGAAAAACTAATAAAATTAAGTCAGCATAGCTGTAGTTTCTAAATGCTGAGTAATTGCATAAAGTATTGACTTGAGGTGTTGTTATGCATCGTTAAGTGTAGTATATGACAATTTCCAGTCAAAGAAATGCTTAAGTCAGAATCCCAGTGAAGTGCTCAACAGGATAAGGGCTAATGTGAAAGGTTTTAATATATGTATGAGGATGATAAAACTAGTTTGAATGTTGACCAGAATGTTTTAAAGGAGAGAAATATTCTGCAAATGCCTTTTAAAATACACATCAAGTATATTGAAAATGGAATATAAAGTTTACAATTGGCTTACAAAAACTTCAACTGATTCATAATGTATACCGGTTGCACACTGTAAAAGAATTATTACCCTTTTAAATGTCTTCATGCCAAATATAGATCTGAATGCTTTGATAAATATTAGACTTCCTAACTTTCCATTATAGAAAGTTTGTTCTGTTTGTATATCAGAATAGTGACAAGTTGGTAAGCCAGTAATGCTTCATACATTTTAGAATCACTATTAGCCCCTTATATCTCTAAAACCTCAAATAACTCTTAGGTCCAGGTGAGATGGGTGTACAGAGTGGAAAGGATTGGGCAGTCCAACTTCCCCATTTTCTTACTCTGTGACCTTGCAAAAATTACTTAACCTCTATAAATCCAGATTTCCTCATCTGTAAAATCTGTAAAAAATCTATAGGAATACTACACTGTAGTGGAAAAAATTAAATGAAATCACACGTTTAAAGTGTCGAGTCCAGTACCAGTTCATAGGAGGCATAAGATAAATGTGAATTCTTTGCTTGTTGCACAAACTTGGATTAGACGCAGAAGGAAAGAAGGAAAAGTAGGTGAATGTTACATGATTGATGCCCTAATACCTCTAACGCGTCCTCTCTGTCATGCATAGAGATGGACCAAGGCAAACACCAAAGGATGAGAACGGGTATGGCTCAGAAGTGGGAAACGCAGCCACACCAGTTACAACTGCAGATAGGAATGAGAACACTCAAGACCCTGCAGGGAACAGCTGGAGTGTGTCAGAAAGGACAGCCTACACAGACCGCACCTGTGGGAAACCCTGCTAAGTAGTGAATCAGAACTCCAATTTTGCCTTTCTGTACAATGACACTAGTTCTAAGGCTTCCAACCATTCATCTTTAACCTTCTGATTTCTAAAATCAAAACAGGTGAATTACAGTAATGAATTCAGATTTTAAGTTCCAAGTATAATTTTGTATAAGTTCATTGACCTCATTAAAATTTCTTTGAAATGGTACATAAATGGCTAAAAACATTATTTTTATTAAATATATCACTTCTCTCATTGGAGGTAGGCTGGAGACAATTAGAGAAAACTTTGTCACTTTGACAGTTAGGATCTGGGGTAGACTTTGACATCAGAAAGGGCAAAACTAATGCACACTCTTGTCCTTGCTTTATAAATCAGTTCACTCATAGGGGGTCAGGTTCTGCTGCTGAAAAATTGAAGAGGATTTGTTTTTCCTTTAAAGAAACAGTTTTTTTATAACTCTAGCAAGTGCTTGAGCAGTCACTTTATATAATTCTTTATATTTTAAAAAAATACTAGTAATGCTTCAAAAAATTAAAGCAAGCATCACCGATTTTATGTTAGTGGTGAGAGACAGGGAAGAAGCAAGTAAAAATGATACAATTTACTAAGTCTCAATTTTGATCAGAGAAATGAAGCCAGGCAGCAAGAATTGTCAATTTATGTAACCCATTTCAATCACTGTCAAACCTATCTTGAGGGCCCTGTCAATTTTATAACACAACATGCTCTCTGAGTCAATATTTTCTTAATTCTTCAACTTATCAAACACCTTCTAACTTTTATCACTTTATAACATTTTGAAAATTCCCTCTTCTTTTGACTAAGACATACTGATGTTTTGGTGGCAGAACTTGCCAGCTTCTGAAATGTGTGTCCCAGTCTGAAGTTCCTTTACCTCCGCTCTGTTCCAACCAATTACCTGATGTTCTTTGCAAATACTAATTATAAATATCATTAGCTTTAGTGACCTTCAGCTTCTAATGCTTAAGAAATGGATCATTAACTCAAAAAATTTCCTAAAAAGCTTAGTTCTACACACTTGTCCTTCATGTAACTCTCAGCCTGCAAAGTAGAAGTAACAGAAGCTGTTCTAAGTGATATCTTGGACCAGAAAAAAGAATCAGGTTGCCAGCAGAGCATATTTAAAAGAATGATTTATCTCTCTGAATTTGATAGTCAAAACATTTTGACACTAACTAGAAGTTTTAATGATCACTGTAATTTAGCTGATGGATTCATAAATAAAACTCCAGAACTACTTTATAACATTTAATACTGTGATTACTACAGTTAAGGTTACAGAGAACAAGGAAGCACTTCCTTAGGACCTGTATAGCATGCTCTCAGTAATCTGGGTAGGAGACTGTGCCTAATGATTCTAGCAAACAAGTAACCAGGAAAGTTGTCTTATTTGCTAGTAGCCCTTGGTCCTGTCTTATAGGTGAGGTGCCCCAAAGCTCTCCCAAATGATCCTTCTACCAAGAGCTCGCTCTATAAATTTTAGCTCCTTGCAGAGGAAGTTAAAAAACACAAGCATTATCAAATTAACAATGTATAATCATCTTTTAAACTCCACTGGAAATATGAGGACTTAATAATATTAGTTTTGGTACAGTAATGTATAATGATGTGGTCAATCATTTTGGGAGTAAAGTTCAAGAAGTTTCTCTAAGGTGGAAGTTTCCTCCATGAGGCCCTGTGGTTTAAGATGTTATTACTGAGTTCATCTCTCTCAAATAAAAAGTGAGGTTATAATTTTGATTTGCATTTCTCTGATAATTAGTGATGCTGAGCATCTTTTCATGTGCCTACTAGCCATCTGCATGACTTCTTTGGAGAAATGTCTATTAAGGTCTTCTGCCCATTTTTCATTTGGGTTGTTTGATTTTTTGTTGTTTAGTTGTATGAGCTGTTTGTATATTTTGGAGATTAAGCCCTTGTCGGTTGCATTATTTGCAAATATTTTCTCCCATTCTGTAGGTTGTCTTTTCATGTGTGTGTGTGTTTTTTTTAATGGTTTCCTTTGCTGTGCAAAAGCTTGTAAGTTTCAAATCAAAACTACAATGAGATACCATCTCACACTGGTCAGAATGGCCATCATTAAAAAGTCTACAAATAACAAATGCTGGAGAGGGTGTAGAGAAAAGGGAACCCTCCTACACTGTTGGTGGGAATTTAAGTTGGTGCAGCCACTATGGAAAATAGTTTGAATGTTCCTCAGAAAACTAAAAATAGAACTACCATACGATCCAGCAACCCCACTCCTGGGCATATACCTGGACAAAACTAAAATTCAAAAAGATACATGCACCCCTATGTTCATAACAGCACTATTCACAATAGCCAAAACATGGAAACAACCTAAATGTCCATGGACAGATGAATGGATAAAGAAGATGTGGTACAGATATACAATGGAATATTACTCAGCCATAGAAAGAACAAAATCGCCATTTGCAGCAACATGGATGCAACTAGAGATTATCATACTAAGTGAAGTAAGTCAGAAAGAGAAAGACAAATATCATATGATATCACTTATATGTGTAATCTAAAATATGGCACAAATGAAACTATCTATGAAATAGAAACAGACTCACAGACATAGAGATCAGACTTGTGGTTGCCAGGGGAAAGGGGGGAAGGGAGAGGGAGGGACTGGGAATTTGGTGTTGGTAAATGCAAACTATTACATTTAGAATGGATAAACAACAAGATCTTACTGTATAGCACAGGGAACTATATCCAGTCTTCTGGGATAAAGCATGATGGAACAGAATACAAAAAAATGAATGTATATATGTGTATAGCTGAGTCGCTTTGCTGTACAGCAGAGATTGGCATAACACTGTAAATCAGCTATACTTCAATTTTAAAAAAAGTGAGGTTATAAGACCAAATAACATTTATTCAATTTAACTAGTACCTCAGCAACTCTCTGGTAATGTTAGACAACTCTAAGAGTATCAGGTAGCCATTAGGAATTTAGTCATTATTATTTTAACAGCTTCAGGTACAGTTCAGGTACTATTCAAGGCCTGACAGAGGCTATAATATGCAGTACCCTATCATACAGCTGGAGAGTCATTTGGGTAGAAGTACCCAGTGTGCCTGGATGTGGAGAACTGGCAAATGATATCAAAGTGGAAACTAACAAAAATATTTACTAAGTGATTAGTGTGCTAATTGTCTTATACAATACTCTGGACAATGCCTGAGACACAAAGAGGTAAAACCAAATCGTATCAGTCCATATCTGTTCTTTCCTCCTTCTACAGCAACAGAATTTTTAGCTGGAAACATGACAGACAGAATAAAAACTACATTTCCTAGCGTCCCTTTAACCACAGAATTAGGGTACAGGAGGCACGTGGAAGTGTTATATGACATCTGGGAACCTTCTTTAGGAGACAGTGCTCATATAGTTTGTGTGTTATGCTTTTCTGCTTCCATACTGCTTCTTGGAATATACATGTGCCATTTCGGACCATGAAGTTAAAACTACTTGTGATAGAGCAACGAGACAGAAGGCGACATGCTCCCTGACACAAGTGCTGTGGAACTTGGACTTTAATAAGAGAAAGGAATAGACTTCAAATTGTTTACACCACAGCCATTATGATTTTCTGTCACTTGTGGACAAATCTAATCCTAAACCCATCGAAATATATAGGGGCCAATTCCAAATCTGTGATGAATAACCTCTTATTTTTTTTTGAATACATCATCAGTAAATAGGCAGGTTCTAGTTAAGATTTTTACTTTTTACTCCTGTAAAAAGTATTCTATTCTATGGGCTTCCCTGGTGGCGCAGTGGTTGAGAGTCCGCCTGCCGATGCAGGGGACACGGGTTCGTGCCCCGGTCCGGGAAGATCCCACATGCCGC
>NC_041221.1:86747120-86811550 GCF_002837175.3 Physeter macrocephalus | reverse complement strand
AATCAAAACTACAATGAGATACCATCTCACACTGGTCAGAATGGCCATCATTAAAAAGTCTACAAATAACAAATGCTGGAGAGGGTGTAGAGAAAAGGGAACCCTCCTACACTGTTGGTGGGAATTTAAGTTGGTGCAGCCACTATGGAAAATAGTTTGAATGTTCCTCAGAAAACTAAAAATAGAACTACCATACGATCCAGCAACCCCACTCCTGGGCATATACCTGGACAAAACTAAAATTCAAAAAGATACATGCACCCCTATGTTCATAACAGCACTATTCACAATAGCCAAAACATGGAAACAACCTAAATGTCCATGGACAGATGAATGGATAAAGAAGATGTGGTACATATATACAATGGAATATTACTCAGCCATAGAAAGAACAAAATCGCCATTTGCAGCAACATGGATGCAACTAGAGATTATCATACTAAGTGAAGTAAGTCAGAAAGAGAAAGACAAATATCATATGATATCACTTATATGTGTAATCTAAAATATGGCACAAATGAAACTATCTATGAAATAGAAACAGACTCACAGACATAGAGATCAGACTTGTGGTTGCCAGGGGAAAGGGGGGAAGGGAGAGGGAGGGACTGGGAATTTGGTGTTGGTAAATGCAAACTATTACATTTAGAATGGATAAACAACAAGATCTTACTGTATAGCACAGGGAACTATATCCAGTCTTCTGGGATAAAGCATGATGGAACAGAATACAAAAAAATGAATGTATATATGTGTATAGCTGAGTCGCTTTGCTGTACAGCAGAGATTGGCATAACACTGTAAATCAGCTATACTTCAATTTTAAAAAAAGTGAGGTTATAAGACCAAATAACATTTATTCAATTTAACTAGTACCTCAGCAACTCTCTGGTAATGTTAGACAACTCTAAGAGTATCAGGTAGCCATTAGGAATTTAGTCATTATTATTTTAACAGCTTCAGGTACAGTTCAGGTACTATTCAAGGCCTGACAGAGGCTATAATATGCAGTACCCTATCATACAGCTGGAGAGTCATTTGGGTAGAAGTACCCAGTGTGCCTGGATGTGGAGAACTGGCAAATGATATCAAAGTGGAAACTAACAAAAATATTTACTAAGTGATTAGTGTGCTAATTGTCTTATACAATACTCTGGACAATGCCTGAGACACAAAGAGGTAAAACCAAATCGTATCAGTCCATATCTGTTCTTTCCTCCTTCTACAGCAACAGAATTTTTAGCTGGAAACATGACAGACAGAATAAAAACTACATTTCCTAGCGTCCCTTTAACCACAGAATTAGGGTACAGGAGGCACGTGGAAGTGTTATATGACATCTGGGAACCTTCTTTAGGAGACAGTGCTCATATAGTCTGTGTGCTATGCTTTTCCGCTTCCATACTGCTTCTTGGAATATACATGTGCCATTTCGGACCATGAAGTTAAAACTACTTGTGATAGAGCAACGAGACAGAAGGCGACATGCTCCCTGACACAAGTGCTGTGGAACTTGGACTTTAATAAGAGAAAGGAATAGACTTCAAATTGTTTACACCACAGCCATTATGATTTTCTGTCACTTGTGGACAAATCTAATCCTAAACCCATCGAAATATATAGGGGCCAATTCCAAATCTGTGATGAATAACCTCTTATTTTTTTTTGAATACATCATCAGTAAATAGGCAGGTTCTAGTTAAGATTTTTACTTTTTACTCCTGTAAAAAGTATTCTATTCTATGGAGTCTACTAAATGCTTCCTCTCCTCTTCCCTCTTCCTCACTCTCCATCCAAAGGATGAGAAAAAAATTTCCATTCTTTCACATAGCCTGTACTTGTAAAACACCTACACCTAAACACACATCCATGCACACGCGCCCGCGCACACACACACACACACACACACACACAGACCAGAGGCATTCTCTTATTCAATAACATTCAATAAATACTTACTCAACATCTACTATTTTTCCAGCTCTTTTGGTATATACTGAGATTATCAAGATAAATGACCTTGTAAACTCATAACCCATTCTGATAGGTGCTTTAATATAAGCATATCATTGGAATAATTTTTTTTGTAATATAAAAATGGTATAACCAAGGGATGACTAACTGCCTACAAGTCTCAGGGGTTTCATTGTGGTGGTATTATTTGAATTGAGCCTTAAATGTAGACTATTAGAGAGTGGCAAAATATGTTGAGCACAATGGCCTGCAGGAAGGAATAACATTACGAAAGCTGACGGTGTATTTTTTATTTTTTTTTATTTTTTATTTTTGTGGTATGCGGGCCTCCCTCTGTTGCGGCCTCTCCCGTTGCGGAGCACAGGCTCCGGACGCGCAGGCTCAGCGGCCATGGCTCACGGGCCCAGCCGCTCCGCGGCATGTGGGATCCTCCCGGACCGGGGCGCGAACCCGGTTCCCCTGCATCGGCAGGCGGACGCGCAACCACTGCGCCACCAGGGAAGCTCCCTGACGGTGTATTTTTGAAAATAAAAAATTTAGCATGTGGAGAAGTGGAAGATGATCCTAGCTGTGTGTCACGTTCCTAACAACCTCCAGGGCCATGCTGAGGTCCTTAGATTGCTTCTTTGGGACATCATTAGGAACTTTTAGATATTAAATGCCACGATCATTTTTGTACTCTAGAAATATTATTACAGAATAAGTAATGAGGGGGAGTGAAATGAGAAGAAGGGAGATAATTAGGGCATTATTGGAGTGTTCACTCAGTGAAAATGGGGTTAGGATGAGGAGATGGATTCCAAGATTTGGTTGGAAACTTAGTGGTTCTTATGGGGTGAGGCAGAGGAATAGAGAGATCGGGGAAGAAGATAGAATTCTTTGAATCCTCAGTGTATAAGTAAAAGCTAAAGCCACGAGGTGTGTTGTCTCCCTCAGAGAGAGGGTACAGAGTGGCAGGATACAAGGGTTGAGGACAAGACTCTAGGATATAGGTGAGGAAAAGAGAACATGAAGGAGTTTGGGGGTTGGAGAGAAATCAAGGGAGAGTCATCCAGAAAGCCAAGAAGCAGAGAGAAGAGGTGGGTTGGGGTAAAGTGATGGGGTAATAGTTCATGATTTGACTGAAGTCTATCTTCCTGACCGGACCACAGATTTCAAATATGTTTTGTTTATTATTATATCTTCAGCTTATAACTGAAGTTCAGTGCCCAACATATTGTAGTTGCTTATTAAATATATGTTGAATGAATAAATACCCAACTCAGAGTTTAACTGAGGCCTAGAAGGGACTCAGAGTTAAATTTTTTGAAAGAGATTATACCAAGCACAACCAAATGCTAAAAAAAACAAAATTGCTAAAGTTTAACATCCACGTGCTATGTCTGGCTTACGAAATGCATGGATCAACTGCATTTGAGGGTTTCATCTAGAAAGAATGTGGGTTTGATGCCCTTTATTTGTTAAACTGTACATCCTAATTCAGAAACCATGATTGCCTCACCTCTAGGAGCAGGTTTCTAATGGATGCAAACATATCTGGCTAGTCCATACTAAGGGAGAAGACCTTGATAAGAAGACTGAAAGGAGCTCCATGTTTAATCTACAAAACTTTATTGAAGCAACAGAAAATTGTAAAGGTGTAAAACAGACAAAACAAAAATACTGTATCTGAATGGAGAATTGCATTTTTGGAAAGTAGAATTACATCCTGTGGTGTAGAAATATAGCCCCCCAGCAAACACTAGTACCAAGAAGAGAGAGAGAACTCAGATGAAGAAAATGTTAATAAGAACTCATGTAGAAATAGCATAGAAACCAAAAAAAAAATTTGAGACTATAAATACCAGAATTACTGTAACTGGAATCCTTGTTGGAAAACTCATTCTAAGCTAAAACATAAAAATGATGGTTGAGCATTTTTAGGGTTATAAAAGGCTTAAAAATTAAATTGCTAGGCATGGAATGTAGAATATTTTCATTTAGTTTTTAATTTCTCCTACATAGGTGGTCCTCAGATCCAGAGGGTTTTGGAATAAACAGAGCAATGGGCTGTTGTTAAAGTCAGAGAGATTTTTATTTTCATGCAGTTTTACTTCCATTTGGATTAGCTTAAACACATGGAGACAACAAAACTGTGTTCAATTCGACCATTTATAGATGGGTTCATAAAAGGAATGAAATTTCAAAATAATTTTTTTTATAGAAAATCTGTTATGTTTAATGTTTAACAGGGATAGGATATAACACTGTCTAGCCCTACCCAATTACCAGTGTTGAGGCTCTCCTTTCTCACAATTATTACCTCTCTGGGTGTTGAAGACCTGCATCTGCTAATTCAGGAGGCCTACAAATGTCATTCCAGATAGGACTCAGTAAATCCTTGGGTCATTGGCAGGATTATTTAAGCTGGAAGTTCCATGGGTAATGGATATGTATTTGTAGATACATATCCATCTGTAGATGGATATGTATCTGTAGCCTGCCCCACCACTAGAGACATCCTGCTCTGTCCAGGTGATAAGCTATCTCTACATGTTGACTGGACTTCCACAGGACTCCCTGCTGCTGGCCACTCAGGGTAATGGACAGTCTCCCAATGAGGACACCATTACTCTCCACATGGTTCTTCATCCTCCAGGTTGGCCCCCTCTCATTCCCACTCCCTGACTTGCTTTAAGGGTGTGTCCCTCTCAGCTCCCTGTTCCCATCTCCCCTCTGTCCTCCTCCTTAGCCCAGATAAACCTGTATTCTCTGGGTATATGTATGCACAGGAAGTGGTCTATTTCTCCACTATTCTTTATTCTATTTAACTGTTATAGCATAAACTCCATGCCCAGCTTTTTCAGGCCTCCCTTCTATATTGACTACTTGCTTTTTTTATTTTTACTATAAAAAATCCTACTTCTCTTTGAGGCAATATGGGTACCCTTGACTCACTGGTGGAAAGATCTCATAGAAGGAAGTAGGAAAAACCAAACACAAAAATTATTATTTAGGATTATTATTTTAGGATGCCTCACTGAAATGGTAATATCCATGCTGTTGATATTTCATACACAGACAAGCCTTAATCTGGATTGTGGATCTAAAGTCAGCATATAAATTGAACATAAGAAGTGAGCATTGTGTATAGACCATCTCTCTCTTTATAGATATATACATATATGTATATATATATATGTGCACATACATATGTGTGTATTCACCCCCCTCACACACACATCTGCATCTATTTCCTAAAATCTCAGTCTCTTTTCATAATTTCAAACTCTTGAAGGGAAATCTGATCTAACTTCTGTTTTTAAGCCAGACTATAGAAGTCATCTTTGCTGCCAGCTGTGGGTAGGTCACCTTGGATCAGATTCCCACCCTGGCTCAATTAAATTGTGGAGCCACATGGTATAAAATGTGGCCACATCAAGAGGGACTGTGGACCTGGCAAAAATCAACATTTCTGGCATAATGTGTCTTACACGTACCTATATCTTTATATTCCAACTATTTTCCAGACCAATCTAAGACCTTGTCTCTCCCCTTGATTGTTACCATAGCCTATTAATTTGTCTTTCTGTTTTCAGTCTTAGTCTGCTTTGGCATCCAGCACCTCACCTTAACATTTTATCTTTCTAAACTCTACACTTCTTTTGTTTTTTTCAGCCTAAACATTCAACTGTGGTTCACCATTGCCTATATTCCCAAACTGTGTTCTACAGGATGCATATAGGGTTCTACACACACAGTAAGTATTCTGTCTTTAAATAAGATTGGTAAACAGTGATTTAACTAATTCTCACCAAGTTTATTTTCTCAGGATTCCTCAGAGGTGTTAATATGCTGATATGTATTGTAACACTTTCAGAGGGCAATATAAGATGCAGTATTCCTCAAACTTATTTAAATAAACTTTTCTTTATGGATCATTAAATCTGTATGGAACATTCTTTGGTGAAACACTGGCCAACAGAATAAAATAAAATTTATTACCTGGTATATTTAGGTCCTCTACAATCTATACTCTTAAACTTATATCCCATATATGAATTTTCTGTTTATCTATATAAAATGACATTTTAACCCATTGCTTTGATCTTATTATTAATATGTTTTACTTCATCATACATTTCTTGGCTTAATGGGCGAAAAATAAAATTGCTGTAACATTTCTATTTCTGTCTCTCATCTCTCTTCCTGTGTTTCTTCTCGTTCTAGGTCTCTTCCTTTGTCCTATTCTCCCACTCTATTTCTCTTCCCCTTTCCATCATCTTGTTCCATTGCTTTTCTTCCTTTCTACCACTCTCACAAAATTGGTCACATTTTTTTCATTTAACTAATGAACAAAAATTTTAATGGATGGTAAATCCATAATCTATAAAATTTTGCATAGATAAAAAATAATTCATCAATTAAACCTTTCTTATAAACTTAAAAATATAGTCCCAGTTAAAATATTTCAAATAATAAAAATTTTAAAGGGAAATATTTTAACTATTATAAGAATATTGATCAAAAATTTAATTGACTTAGAAAAGATCACCTAGGAAAATTTTTTTATGAGAAGTTATCAATATTTTCATAATCATGATTAACATGCTTGTATTTAGTATATCCTTTAAGTCAAAATATGTTCAGGGCCAAAAGAGCAATCCTAAGTGAAGGGTGGAAATATCAAGGGGAAGAAAAGCTTTTCCCCATTTATTCACTCTCATTCTTATTAACTCACTAGTGTTTGGACATAACCTGTTCACATGGTAGAGATATTTTCCTTCCATTTTGCACTCATCACGCTAAATGTCCTTCCTCCTCCTTTCCATTGTTCCAATTTCTATACATTTCTCAAGAGCGCCTTCTTGTGAAACTTTCTGTGATTACCTTAGTCTGCCTTAAAATCCTTAAAAAGTAATTATGTCAATGGGAAATTTTGATCAATGACATATGTTCAACAGCTTGTCCTGAGAGCACTGTATATATACTATATATATAGTATATACATACACATACACTGTATATATATATAAATATATATATATATATATACACACACAGAGTGTATGTGTCTCAATTGTGTCTAGCCACTGCTACAGGCTGTTAGAGAGGTAATACACCAGGATTTGACTATACCAATGAAAAAGTAAAAGTAGTAAGAGAATAGAACAGTTGACACATAATTTTCAGTGTGACGTTTTGAACTAAAAAAAATCATTGGCTAGTTGAAATAATGGTCAAAGTTAATTCTGTTAGAGCAAAGAGAATTCTTCAATCAACAGGAAGTCTTATGCAATTTTTAATAGACTAATTAGAAGAAACAAATGTCACAACATGTTCATTACCTTTTAAAGATGTGATATCAAAGTCTTAATTTGAATTCCAAGAAGCATAGGAAGAATGACAAGTGTGAGTTTAATTAGGTTAAGTTGATAAATTGCATCTTGAAAATAAAGATTATATACCACCCAAACGAATCCTTTCACATAAGTTTAAAATTTATTAGTAAGTGAGGCATTCAGAGACTAATTATAAAAGTTGTTAGGTTATGAATATAAAAGGAAGGAAAAATAGAGAATTCATATAACTTGTCAAAGGCATTTTAATTCCTCTTTTGTCCCCAGTCTCTGGAGCAAATGAAAAGGCCACAAAACTTCAGGAGAGAGGGTTTATTAGCGTATTAGTGTTATCTACTTTTGCATTTCATCTACAGGAAATTGCCATCTTGTCTTCCAAAATACTTTTCCCTTCCAAGTTAGAGAGCTGTTTAGTCCCTCCAGAAAAGACTTTTTGTTAAATGTGTATTTTTTAGCTCTCTTCTTTATTAAGATCTATGTTGATTGAGGATTGATAATGAAATGAGAGTCAGAAAGAAAGATCTTTAGTGCATTTTTTCTATTTGTTAAAGAAATTATTATTTATATGTTGAATATTTATCTCTATTTCTTATATTGAAAACACAAAAAGCAAAGCATTTTTCATAACTTCAATTTTCTTGAGAAAAAGAAATTAGGTTTTAAAAAGTAGGAGGTTCCTTAAAAAACTAAAAATAGAATTACCACATGATCCAGCAATCCCACTACTGGGCACATACACAGAGAAAACCATAATTCAAAAAGACACATGCACCCCAATGTTCATTGCAGCACTATTTACAATAGCCAGGTCATGGAAGCAACCTAAATGCCCATCGACAGACGAATGGATAAAGAAGAACAAATATCGAATATTAACACATGTATGTGGAACCTAGAAAAACGGTACGGATGAACCGGTTTGCAGGGCAGAAGTTGAGACACAGATGTAGAGAACAAACGTATGGACACCAAGGGGGGAAAACTGCTGTGGGGTGGGGATGGTGGTGTGCTGAATTGGGCGATTGGGATTGACATGTATACACTGATGTGTATAAAATTGATGACTAATAAGAACCGGCAGTATAAAAAACCAAACAAACAAGAATTTCAAATTAATTTACTTTGGAATGACATTCCAACAAAAAGCTATGGCCATGGTACTCATACCACTGTAAGTATATACTCCCTTTTTAAAGGAAATGGTCAAATTTAACTCCTCTTCTTCTTATCTGCTAAGTGTCCTACTGTGTCAGATAGATGTCTTGACAGCTTTTCTTTAATAGTCCAAGGTCATCGTTGACCCCTCTGACAGCATAAGCCTCTATAGAAAATAGCCCAATTTTCTATGGGCAGGAAACAGGCTGGAAAAGCTACCCAGCTACAAACAGTGTCATTTCTTATAGAAAAGGAAGGATGACACAGAGGGGGTAACCAAAAGCCTCAGAGAATCATTTCTCGGGATACAGATTAAACCCTAATCAAGTATCTGACATTCCCTGTCTAGCCGGAGTCCAGAAGTACAATGAACCAGTGACTGTTCTGTGCTTACCATTCCTTCCTTTTCTTGTATGGGAATGACTATTTTGGTTATTCTGTCTCTGTTTCTGCATGTTATGTTGGGTGTGTGTGTGTGTAGGAACAGATTCATAGAACTACACATACCCAAGGATTTAGAGGAGTCATAGCCAAGGAAACTAATCGGAGATTCATCATCTGCACTGTACCTCATTTATATAATGAAAACCTGGGTCTCAACCCTGACCCTCCAATTGAACATGATGAGACTAACCATTAACTTTCTAAACCTCAGTTTCTTCATCTGTGAGAGGAATAAAACCCGATCATTTCTGAGGTTATTTCTCATTCTTTTTATGATTATATAACCTGCAATTTTTCATTACTTGTATCACTTTATCATCTCAGCTGAATCAAAGGTTACTACATTATCTTACTGAATGCTATATACTTGTGATGGGTCTTTTTGAGCAGCAGATTCCCTGAGAGCAACAATCATATCCTCTGTGTTCTCTAAAATCTCCACAGAGCTTATTTTAGAGCCAAGTATTCATGAGACGCTTAATAAATATTAAATGACAAACATGACCATGTTAATCTGTGGTGTTCTAGGCTGACTGCACTATTGTTAGTGACATTTCTTTTGCTTATTAAAACCATTAAAAACATGAGTGTGTGTTCTTTGTTACTGTAACATGACAGGTGAGGGAGCTTACAGCAGTGACCTAGTTCTGGGCTTCTCAAGTGACTAGAGACTGACTTCTAACTTCATGATGGAATTCAAGAATAATTTACACAGTATGAACTGAGATATTTTTCATCAGGGCACTGCCACAAAATATTTTGTCTTTGTGGGTTATTTGGGATATATTTTGACAAGATGATTTTTGTTTCCAAGTGACACTTCAATAAAGAGTAAAAAGACCTTTGATCAGCCAAATGAGATACCTAAATAAGAGACCTAAAAGTTAGGTTTCATAGCTGCGGAAGGCTTGGTGAACTATTTGGAGTGAACCTGTGCTATGATGCATATTTGAGAACTGTGTCTTTTCGTTATTCACAATTCCACTAAATGAAGCCAGAACCTTTCTAAAGTCATTTTAAATAGAACCTACTCTCTTAATAACTACTTTATTTCAACTTGAAGCTTCTATGTAGATTAAAATAAATGATAAAAAGCTACAAAAGTCTCAAATTCCTTGTTGAAATCCTTCTGACCTCTTCAAGTATCTTCTAAAGTATGCTACTGCCTGTGTCTTGGCCCTTTGACCTACACTTACTATTTAGTGGTTTGCGTGTTGAGTTTGCTAATCTCAACTCTTGAGACTCCATAAAATTATGCCTAGAAAAAGAACCACAGGAACCATTCACAATGGAACCAGTTTTTCCCCAGTAGGTATCACAGAAACTGTGATTATATGGAATAAAATGGATTTATTTATTGTCTGGTTAATATAATCAATATAATCAGCTAAAGGGAGCAAATCTGACATTCTATCAGATGCTTTTCCTGATTTTGCTATTAAGTGAATTATGTACACCTAGTATCATTTTTTTTTGCAGTATGAAAAGAAGTGCCCAGTTTAATCCAAAATCCATTAGAATAAGCTTCTCTCTCTCTCTCTCTCTCTCTCTCTCTCATACACACACACACACACACACACACATACTCATCTCTCATACACACACACACACACACACATACTCACATGTGCGCACACACACACACACACACACACACACACATTCTCACTTATATATAATTAGGGTATAAAGGGATTTTGAGACCCAGAGCACACACACACACACACACACACACATACTCACATGTGCGCACACACACACACACACACATTCTCACTTATATATAATTAGGGTATAAAGGGATTTTGAGACCCAGAGCAAAGTCATTTCTTACTGACAAAAAGGACTACTTTGCCAGCATTATTATTTTCATCACTATCATCGGTCATTTGGAAATTTATAGGGGAAAAAGGAAGGGCTTTTCTTGACACACCTTGATTCTTTGTTTTCAGAGCATTCCTTCAGCCATAGCAATTGAAATGAATTTCATGATAATGCTTAAATGAAAGATTCAATCTTTTGTGGTCCATTGAATTTGCGATACTTATAATGGGAAGGATAGTAATCTTATAAAGCTGAATGCTCTGCATCTTATCTGACTCAGCAGACTTCTACTAGATTGCTGAGCCGAAGAAAGTGAGGCTGGTCATACTGGCCAGAGAATTGTCTCTTGCCCTAAAAAACTGTATATGGAAATGCCCCTGGTGAAGTTTATCCTTAAACTCTGTGACTTTAGAGATGCCACAGGAAGGAATGATGTACTGGTGATGGCCCTGACCTCTGGTAGGAATCTATGTCAGACTGATCAATAAAGTCTTTTTTGTGATAATTATCCTGAGCTTTTCTGAATGTATGTAAATTTCCTTTGTAATGTTAAAGAGCTTATGGGAGCCACAGAGTCTGTTGTCTCTGTTATTTTGACTACTTCCAGTCCAGCAGGCTGGGAAGCACAAGTGTGCCATGCTGCAGCCTGGCAGGAGTCATGCCCAGGATGTTCCTGCCATGGCTTGGATTTCTTCCTTGTCAAATGGTTAAGTAAAAGAAGGAAGTCAAGTCATGCTCAGAACTCTTTCATCTGAAGATTGTTCTAAGCAGGTGATGATTTTCACTTAATACTCAGAAGTTAATATCAGTAAGAGCATCTTTTTCCAAAACAACATTGAATGACATGTATATTTCTGGTTGAATTTGTAATAATAATACATTTCTGCAATGCTTCTGGCCCTTAATCCAAGAAGGTCAAGAAATTAAGCATTTTCCTTAGGACATAGACCTGTTCTTTTTTCATCATTTACTCTAAACCATTTCATTTGCTGATAGTAAGATTAGTTTACAGAAAGCTTTCTGAGAATGTTCATGTTTAATTTCTTAGTTTTTAACTTCAGAATGTCCCCATATCTACTGATGGACGGGATGATACATAATATTACTAGATTAGCAGTAGGGGGATGATTCATATGAGGTTTGAATGCTGTTTAAATCTGGAGGAAAACATTATTCTTTTATTTGGATTTACATTTTCTAAAATATTCTTTAATTTTTTTTTTAAACTACCTCACTGTCCTCTAGTTAACACACAACAAATCATGGGTTTTGGAGTCATAACAACATGGGTTTAGGCACTGGTCCTGTCACTGAACCATCTTGTGATTTTAGGTAAATTATACTGCGTAGCAGTCAACCAAGAAATGCTGGCTTCCTTTCTTGATTTTTCCTGTTTTGCTTTTAACATTATTTATTTGCCAGTAGAAACACAGCTCTTTATATTCATTTTAAAGTCACTTTCTCATGCATTTAAAATAATACACATGCTATCCAGGTGTTCTAAAATACATATGAGAGTTATATTACACAAATGTAACTGGAATAGATAGATAGTTAGGTGGACAGATAGACACTCCATTTCCAGAGCTGTATTTCTCAACCAGCAGCAGTAGTGTCTCTGGAGACATGTGCAAATGTGTGAAAATGTTTTGGGTTATCATGATAATAGAGGAGCACTTCTGGCATTTAGTAGGTGAGATCAGAGATACTAAAATCTTGCAATTCATGGGACAGTCCCATACATTGAAGAACTATTCTAATATCAACAGCATGTTTGATAAACATTACTCCAGAGGAAATGCTAGAAGAAGGAGAGCATTAATTAAAATATCTCTTCCTATCACTGGTTTCTACCAAAGTCTCTCACAGAGATGAGAGTTGATCCTGAAGTGCTCTCTTTCTCTATTGCTAACTACAAAATCCTTCTCTTAACAATCATAGGCTTTTGTTTCCTTTTTCCCTTCCCATCTTACTCATTTATTACATTTCTACCTAGCCTGTTTAGTTTCTTGCATTTTCTCTGAATTTTCCCTTTTACCTCCAAGAGACTTCCAGAGATAGCTCAGCAAGCAAGAACTTTCTGTTCTAAGAAGCTAGAAGGAGGAAGAGGGGAGAAATTGAGAACTGATCCATTAATGATATTTATTCCTATTCCACATGTAGAGGTGGTATTGCTGCTTCTGCCAGCACCTGAAGTCCCAGGGAGAAGAGTGAAAGCAACAGTGTGGAAGGGCGGAGGTGGGGGCAGGTTGCCACTCCTGTCAGTCAACACTTTTATGTGCATATTCACTAAGGCACAAGGACACCAGTATTGATAGTAACCATTTCCTGAAGCTGACTTTGTAGGTAGACACTTTAGGTGGCAAGTGGCATCAGGAATCTGTGCATCTGTCTCTCTTCTGAATTGGGATTGTATATAGATGTATTATATATATGTATTTTATATATGTATATATATATTTTATAGATTAGAATGTTATATATATGCTGATTACCTGAGTATGTATATATATATATAAATATGATTCTCATTTCCATGTCAATATTGTCTTTAACTGTAAATGTAAATGTCTGTTGGTATATATGTATGTAAAATATTATTTATATTCAAGTCTAAAATATTTGATACAATAGGAATATATATTTATAACAATAAAATTTCTCCCTGAATATGAATAAGCTCATAACAGTGTTACAAACTATTGAAGAATTTTTATTATATAAAAAGAGAGAAAGTCAATAGAAGAAGAGACATGAGAACATATATCCTAATTGATAATAGGAATCTTCGCAATTGCATATCTCAGTATGGTACTTATATGAGTCTCTGAACCTACACATTGACCAAATAAGAATTTTGTATTTCAAGAGAATTACAAAAGGAAGCAAATATCACATTTTGATCTATCCTGTCTATCTTCAACTATGAAGGCAAATTATAACTTGAATTATAAATTAACTTGAAGGAAGGCATACATCATCTATGTTAGGGCAAGTTCAAAAAGTAAGACACACCACCCAAACATCCATATCTTTTGCTTAAAACTTTTTATGGATCATAAATTCAACCTTAATAATCATAACTTATATTTAGAAAGAAAACAAAAATTTTCTTTCAAGTACAGAGAAGTTAGAATACCCTATCATATGAAATGTCATAAACATACCACACTCTGATTTTATTTTGTTCCTTATGCTTTCTTGTAAGAATAATTCAAATAGAAAGAGAATAGAAATGATATTAATAGAAAGAAAAATCCATGGAGAATGAAGCAACTCTATTAAATATTGGAAAAACTATATGGCATCTTAGGTTTTAAATTTATTGTTTTCACCAAACTATATTTCCGAGGTGACAAAAAGTGCCTCTAGTTTGCTAAAAGCTAACATTGAAATTTCACTTTAAAGGGAATGCTTGTGAGAGCCCATTGGGATATTGTTGTACTTAGATGGCCAGTGTTCATATGCAGCTGTTGGTTAAAAGAGAATAATAGGAATTCTGTATTAAGAAAAAACTTACTATAGTCAGGTCAATAATAATACTCAACTGAATAATTTGAAACCATAAGTATTTTAAATTGTTCTTTTGGTGAGTGGGGATCTCTAGACCATTTATTCTACCTAGCCATCATGCCTTCATCAAGACTGCATTGCTAAAGAATATAGCAGTTAAATATTCCGTAATCCTATTTCTTTGGCAGAACTTTCTGCATGAATTTGACATAATATAAACATTCATTCCATGATGGTGAACTTCTTTATAATATTTTGTTGGCATTATTTATGATAATTCTGTTATCTCCCTCATTAACAAGTCCAAGAGTATCACAGTTTTGCAGCCTCATGACATTGTTGAATGGAAAATTATTTTAAAACTTTACTAACAATTGGAAAGAGTATGGTTCAGATAGATTGGACTGAGTACCTGATCATCCTGGGAAGAGCACTGGTTGAGGAATTATTACACTCGACTTTGAGGCCAGTTTTAAGCTTTGTGCAAGTCATTGAACTCCTGTTGTTTCCTCATTTCTGAAATGAAGACGATACATTACCTTCCTACCAACTTTAAAAGATAGTTGTGAACAGTATTTAGCAAGTTTTTGTGCATCAAACCACCACCCCTACCCCAGAGGAAGTTAATTACCCTGATCATTCTGTAGTACCTTGCAAATCAATCTGCTATTGTACTTGAATAATAAAAGGAAACTGTTTATTTACCTGTCAATTCTTTATTAATCTGAGGTTATTGAGAAAAATGACCCAGGTTTCATTTATCTTTTTATCCCTAGCACCTGGTGTAAAGTCTGATATAAAGTGGGCATTCAGAAAATTTATTCCTTGAATAAATAAAACACTTTACACACTGTAAAGACTGTATATTAATGGTACTCAAAATTGTGTCATCTCCATGCCACCTTTTCTGACTGCATTGTGTTTTTCTCTTTGCCTATGTTATTACCTGGTTTCAATTTCTTCTTTGAAATATGTTTTAATACTAATGTAAATCTTTATTTGTCCATGTTACATAGAAACGAAGTGATCTAGTTAGACAAATATCCCTTTTTAACTGATGTTGACATAGCTGTAACTTTAAAGAATTAATTTCTAATAAGAAATATATAGTAAAAACAATTATATATATATATATATATATATATAAAAATACAAAATTAGTTGATGTTTTCTTTTCTGACTCATAAAGCATTTCAATATCATGGAATGTTTTGGGCCAAGGAAAGGAGGAAGGCAGGGAAGAAGAAAAAAGAAATAAAGGGGCAAGGAGAAAAGTTCACATTGTTTTCTAGCCCTATATGTGCTTACAGAGAGTGTGTTATCTTCAGTTTTATAGAAGAGATTCAGAAAGATTAGATAACTTGCTCAATGTCACACATCTGATTGGTAGCAGAACTACCCAAGTATGTCTAACTCAAAAATCTTATAATCTTTCCATTAAACTATTTTATAGTACTCCAAAAATCCATTTATTTGGTACAAGAATTTAAATTCTGCTGAAATAATTATTACAATGAGTTAAGTCAAAAACATATATTCTCCTTCAACCATACGTTTTAATAATAAGTACTTGAGGAAAACCATGTTGCAGCCAAAATCTCTTTCACTCTGTTCTGTGTTAGGTAGAGCACACATCTCATTCTAAAACTTATGAGCCATTAGTAGCTTTATCTGCATTAACAGATTTTATTCTGTGGTTTTCTCTTGCCCTTTTTGTCAAAAGAAGTAACTGATATTTGAGTGTCAAATTAACATAATAACTTCAAGCCCCTGATTTTTCAGCCCTAGTTTTATGAGTCCAGTACAGTTCTGGGATTCACAATCAATTTCTTGGGCAGTTAAAGTTTACAGAATATTCTGTTTATATGATTTTTTAAACTGAATTAAAATAGTATTCTTTAAACCAATTTCATCTGAAAGAAAAATTTACAGGCTGATGGATATGGATTCATGGATTTCCCTTCCTTCCCACCAAATAATTATAAATATTCCTGTTAGTTTTTTGATTAGTGATATGTCTTATTTTTCCACTCAATTCCAGCTCCCTCATAAATAATTTAAGAGATTTCCTTGGAAAATGCTAACATTTGAGGAAATAACCTCTGAAATGAATACTCCCAAACCTAGTGATTTTATTTTAATTAATACAATTTATAAACCACAAAATTCTGTTTTACTGAGGGACTTTTCAGAAACTTGACGTGCAGTGTGGTCCTTTAGCAGAAGGATTTAGATGATATATATTTCCAAACTATTTATTATTATCAGTTGTAACAGTAATAATAACACAGATGCTATCAAATTCTGAATAACAGCTTTGGAAATGTTGGCATAACTGTGTCACTTGAAGTGTGAGCATGTGTGTGTAAGCACACGCACACACACACACACACACACACACACACACACACACACACACTAGCAAACAAACAAAAAACCTCCCCTGGGAAACAAGCTAATCTATCTTTATGATAAAATGCCAAAATAAGATTGTAATTATAATAGTGAAGAACAAATCTGACACCATATCAGGTCTGTTTCTTTTACTTTAACCTTCGTATTCTATTGATTTTGCTACAAGTTAATCACTAAAGGGATGTTGCCTACAGCTTAAAGTATGCATAATGGCCCAGCTTCTGGAACCCTACCTTCCATGCCTGAGTGTTAAGCTAAAGTACCTTGGTTTTGCTCACGGGAGACGTCCTGACTAGGCCCACCAGTGAATGGCTGCAGGAAAGAAGAAATCAACACATCCCCTTTGGAGTCTGGCCAGACCAGGAAATATTTGTAACAATTTATCGCCTTTTTTACTTTACCTCCTCACCGCCTTCTCTTTGTTCTGTAAAAGAAACTAGCATCCAAAACCCCGGAAAAATGGCTCTTTGAGACACTAGTCCACCATCTTCCCGGTCTGCCGACTTTGTGAATAAAGTCGCTATACCTTGCCCCAACAACTCATCTCTCTATTTATTGGCCTTTTGTGTAGCAAGCAGTACGAGCTTGGACTCGATAACATAATTATGGTAGGCCTAGTTATAAAAACCTACCAATTGTTGAAAACCATGTTATCATATCCTTTACCAAGTTTATCACTATATGTAAAAGGTTGTGCTGCAGAATTTGGAAGATACAAGGAGTTATAATACCTGGTCTCTGACACGTAGAAGTTTAAACCAAATGTAAAGACAGAGTATATACACATTCACAAATAAGTATAATGAAAAGTAAGTATATACATGTCAAATAGTAATAAATAGTATAGGAGTCAGAGAGAAGATGGAGAAATCCTTGCAAGTTCAGGGAGTCACTAAAGTGTTATAGAGATGTAAAGTTCAAACTGGACTTTGAAAGATATGTAGGAGTTACACAGATGGAGATGTGGGTAGAATGTTCTAAGCAGGGAGATGGCACATGCTATATGATGAAATGATGACAATGGGAAAAGTCTGCTTAGGAGACGGATGTGACTGGAGTGAAAGCTCTCTGTGCAAAAGTAGGAATGCAGTGGGGAAGACAGTGGGTGAGCCTTCAAAATCAGAGTCAGGCATTTTGACCTCATTCCATTCAAGAAATATTTGAATTATACTTTAGGAAAATTAACCTGGGAGCAACATGCAGTATAATTTGAAACGTGGTTAGGCTTGGGGATGGGGAGGAAAAAAGGGAAGGAAGGCAAGTGGAATGAGGTCAGCAAGACCACCACATGCATTTGTCCTGGCTGTGCACAGAACCTCTCTGGGGTACCTTTATATAAACTGCAACCTGTGTTCAATGACTTTGCAGATAAAAGGGAGATAACAAGTAAACAGTATCAAAATGGAGGACAGAGGGTAAAGAAACTTAGGCAAAGAAAGATTTGAATTAATGCACAAATCTAGAGCTCTGATTAGCAAGTTCAAATTATTTTTCAAAAAAGGAAAGATCTATTCACATTTGAAGTTCAAAGAGAAGGAGGCAATGACAGAATGATTAAAGATAAGATGTACTTAAAAGGACTGGTTTCTAAATAGGTTGGGATTGAAAGCTCAGATAGTGGATCTGGTCTTTGATAACATTTGGATACTTTTCCCTTTGAACCTAGAAGGGAGGAAGCAAAAATGGAAATAGATCATTTCATCATTATTTCCTCAAAGAACCACTACAAGCCAACAGAGGTGACTAACAGACCTATGAAATAAATGATAGAAAAGTCAGGTGATTCTGACACACCAACTGCTGCTATTCTTCCACCTGGGAAGGTTGAGAAAAGGATTTTCATTTAATCCTGGGGCTAAGTGGTTGTACTTGTCACAATGTTGAATTTAAATATCTGGCATTTCAGGGCTGAGGAATAAGCCCTAGTGTGTCTTCCAGCATATTCAGGTCTCTATCAATATCTCCAGGGGGACAAGCTAGGTGAGACATCTATTTTACTCAGTAATGTATCCAATGAAGTTGTTGATGTCATATTAACCTTATATTTTTAGGTCATTTAACACGATGATATATTTAATTATACAACCTCCATTTCATCAGTTAAGGTTATGTTATACATCAGTGAATATTTACTTAACATTTTACAATGATCAAAATATTGGGCTGGCATTTAGAGGCTATATAGACCTATAAGATTTTTTTATTATCCTCAAGGAGGATACCATAAAGTTGGAACAACCACACACACACACACACACACACACACACACACACACACACACATAATAAGTGCTACTTTGCCCCAGGATTAAATGAAAATCCTTTTCTCAACCTTCCCAAGTGGAAGAATAGCAGCAGTTGGTGTGTCAGAATCACCTGACTTTTCTATCATTTATTTCATAGGTTTGTAAAATACCAAATTGTTGGTAAAGCTAACAAGAATTGGGAACTCAGAGGAGAGAGTAAGTGATCATTGAGGGGCAAAGCTTTATAGAAAAGTGTGGCTGTCCTGTACCCTGAAAGCTAAGTAGTGATACCTATTACACAATTTAATTTAAATGTGTGCTCTTGTTTAAAACCAAAGGGACAAAATAATGCCAGGTACATTTACCGTAATTTGTAGTGCATATTATATTCATGAGTCCTGTTTTATTCATAACTGAATCATCATTTTGGACTGTCATAGCCTTTAATAATAGACATTTTTTCCCTAAAGTAATGCATAATTATGGTAGGGATGCTGGAAAATATAAAGTATACATATGATATAGCAAAGTGTAGACAAAACATGATCCTACCAGAGATAAATACTACCAGCATATTGTCATCTGTCTTTCCATGGCAGGATTGAATATTTCAATGTAGCCCTTATCTGAGTCTGTCTTGCACTTCTTGACTAGATTCTTCCATTAGAATGTCTGTTACCTAAGTTCAGTAACAGGAAATCCAACTTTTTCTCTATTGAGCAAATCATTTTTTCCCACATGTGTGACAAGAAATAGAGATCACTGCCTGCTTTTCACAGTAGACCAGTAAATTTCCGCCTTTTAAATTTAAATTTTCTGTAAATAAGAGTTTTTGCCATTCACAACTTATGTTCAAACTTAAATCTCAAGAACTCTTCTTATATGTATCTTATGGTAGTTGAAAGGTCTCTTAGGTATGAATTTTCCCTCTTTATTATAAGTGATGCTTAAAGATGAAGTGATGTTCCTCTGTTATAGGTACATAATCTAAGTCCCCCTCCCCACTCCTTCTCCCCAGGCCACACATGAGATATTCTTTTTCGGAATTTTTTTCAGTTTCTGAGACACTGATTCATTCTGCAATCATTATGTGCTCTGCAATGGGATGATATACTGAGAAATTATCAGCAGCTGATTTCTGTGGAAGGAAGTTCTTAACCATGATAAGCACAGAATGCTCTGTTCTCGAGCAAATGTCTGTGACTTTTGTTTCCACATGATTGCTTCCCTGAAAGTTCATGGGAACTGCTAGAGAGTGTTCCTTAATTCATGGTGAAGAATCACAAACAGGATTTTGAACATAGATTTGGACTTCTCAATAACTGAATATTTGCTTTGTTGCCTGTGACTCAACTTTAGTTTTTAAGTTTTAGAGAAAGAAACTAAAAATAATAAATAAAAAAAAAGCGTACTAGCATACCACAGGGAACTCTGTTCAGTGGCTTGGCTTATGGGAACTTGCTAGATCTATTAACAGAGGTAGCTCACATCTACACAAAGGAGCGTGATGGCTAGGGCTATAGCTATTTATTCCTTTAAATTTACTTTTAAAATATACTTACAACTGCATTTTTATTGAAAAAAGTAATACATGCATGTGGTAAAAAAGTCAAACAGACTTTTTTCCTAGAGGCTATTACCAGTTTTTTGTATATTTCTGTAGTGATATTTTTGGTACATTGAGGCATATTTAATCTATTTTTTCCATAGGTGGAAATACAGTGTTCACACTATTCTGCAACATACTTATCTTTTATGTCTTCCATCTTTAAAAATGATCCAAGTAGTATATATTGGAAATTATCCTACATCAATGTGTGTCTATGTATATGTGTTGTACTTCATTACTATATATTTTTTATATAGATATATATTTTATTTATTCCCCTACAGATAAATAGCCAAGTCATTTCTGGAATTTTGGTATTTCAACAATCTTTCAATGAATATTCTTGTACATCCTTATCTTTTCAGGTATGTGAAATAATAGCTATAGAATAATTCTTCTAGATGCTACAGAAAAAGAAGACTAAGACACAAATTCATGACCCTTTTGATTTGATACCAAGATGGAAAATTGGAGGTTTATCTCCAGATCATAGAAAATGAGTTTAGCAAAACCAGTAACATCATGAATGATCAGAAAATTTTGCTTGAAGAGAAAGAACCAGTCAGCTGCTTGGGTTGTAGGGTAAAAAGCCTTAGGGATAAAAAAGCCCTGGATGTAGTTCAAGTACTTAAGTATTTTGGGAGCTATCCAGAGTACTGAAGGGATGCCGCAGGAAGCAATCTGTGCCACTGGACCAGAAAACACAGTCTCCAGATTTCTTGTCTCTCCTGCCTTGAATCTTGCCCTTGAGATTTTAAGCACTTCTAAAGTCAGCTGTCACCTCTCAGACTCTTCTTTCTCTGTCCTTAACTTACCTTATTGTCCATTTGCCTCAGTACAAGCCTATTAGTTCTGTTTTCCCAATCGACCCCAGCTATGACCCACTCCCACCATTTGGTGTTAGGATTCCAAGAGAAATAAGCTAAAAATGCAGCAGTAATGTCACATGAATTTGACTGGTTCCTAATAATAGTCTCAATTTCTATAGCTATATACAAGTATCCAATAATATATCAAATACAGCTGACCCTTGAACAACATGGGTTTGAACTGTATAGGTCTACTTATTCATGGATTTTTTTCAATAAATATAGTAAATATAGTATTTCGATTTTACAGATATTTAAATTAATTAAGTATGGGGAAAAGTTTGTGTTCAATTAGAGATCACAATACGTGGAATCAAAAGAACTAGGGTTTGAGTCCTGATTCTATCCAAACTAGTTTCGGCTTCCTGCCCTCGGATGAGTCATTTATCAATTCCTTCATTTTTGAGGCAGAGATTTCAGTATGAGGATTTTCCACTGTGTGGGGATGGGGGTGGTGTCCATGCCCCTAGGTACATCAGAAGTTAATGCCTGATGAATTGGGAGATTGGGATTGACATATATACACTAATATGTATAAAATGAACAACTAACAAGAACCTGCTGTATAAAAAAATAAATAAAATTTAAAAAAACCAACAATAAAGAAGTTAATGCCAAAGTATCCTGGAACTTACTGTTGCTGATTTTTGCTCTTTTTCAACATAAAGAATGAACTTCCTAATATAACTGAATGATTTATTTATTCATGTAAATCATATTTGTTTGCCAATTTCTTCTGAAGCAAAGATTTTTTTCCTTCCTGCTGAAGATGAGACAATGGATAATTTAAAAAAGCCAATGTATTCTATTCCACTGTTCCATTTACTTAGTTTTGATGTATGGACCTCTTAATATATTGAACATTTATGTGGAAATATCAGAATTTCTAGAATTTTTCAGTTGGAAAAATGTCAGAAAAGATACTTTTATATTTTTTTGCTTTACATATCTTGGAAATCCTCTCACCAAGGGACTCAGGTTATAAGGGATATGACAAGGGGAAGGTCTGGTATAGCTTCCTCATCTGTACTATGAGACAAACAGAGACAGGAAGAGAGCAAGAGCGAGATCCTCAGAAGTATGAGAACACATACTCAAAGTTGGCTTAAACAAAAGGAAGTTATTAGTTACAGAGCATGAACAGTCTAATGATGCAGCTTGATTCAGGGATGTCAGATACCCACATCACCTCAGTTCTCTATTTTTGGCTTTGCTTCATCTTTATTGACTTCCATCACAAATATATGGTCCCTGGATGGTAGTATGGTGATTGCAGAAGCTTCAGCCCTACAGCCTCCCAGATTCAAATTCAACGAATCCCCTTTCCCAGTCACTCCAATGAAAGTCTAAGATATATTCTCACTGTTCTGATTAGCTTTTCTTTTAATCCTCAAACAATCACAGTATCCAGAGGCATTGAATTTATTGACAGTCATTCTTCCACCCTGGACCTGGTGCAAAAGGTGGATTAGCTCACTTAGAGAAAATTCTGGGAATTCTTACTAAAAGAAGATGGAATGACCAGTAACAATAACAAAAATAAAATAAAAACAAAAATCTAATATATGCTACATAATATATGAGGAGGTGGGAAATATACTGAAGGGGGAAACTAAGGGATAGCAATTATTTAATAATAATATTTTTAAAAGTTAACATTTGTTAATGGTTTTTATGTGCCAATTAATCCTAATAAGAAACCTATATAGTAGGTAATAGTTTAATAATTTTAATAATTATGTATAATTATAAAAATTAGTTTTTTTTTAATAAATGAAATTATATATTGTTCCCAATTATCTCTCCTGTTTCTCAAATTGAAAAATTTATTAAAGTGGGTAAAAGCTGTTCCTAGAAACTTATAAAGCTTTAGCCTGGGGACTGACATTACACTTGACAAAATAGATATGAATTCCTTGCCTCTCCCAAACTTATCATATCACTCTTTCAGGGTACACAGGATATAAATAATGATAATTTTCTTTTATTTTCTTCTCTTCTGGGCCTAGAGAACCCCCTGCCTATTCTCTTCCATAAATGAGGTGTTTGGACAGTGGATAAGCAAAATTGGTACATTATATCATCAACCTAAATCCATCTATGACTATGCTTGATCATTCATTTTCAGAATTCATTTTCAGGATGTATAACATTTTGTTTGCATTGTTTTCAAAGGCATCCTTTCCCTTCAAATTACCACGGGAACACAATAACTGTCAATTCCTACATGTGGCTCTTGGGTGGCTGGTGCAAACAGTAAGTTATTTTATACTACTTCTCTGTTTTCCATTCTCGTATATTTGTTCCTACTGTCCTATTCTCATTCTTTTCCTGATACAACCCTGCTAACAATTCTCTTCTTCTTTAGTTTTATACCACATCCAACAGAATTAGGTATGATGCTTCAGAAAATTCTTACCCTGGTTTCATAACACAGTGATAGGATTGATATTTTTGAGGTTGTTGGTTGTCCAAAGTTTTCTTAATGTATCTTTTCCATTTCATTTATGGTATAATAATGCTTAACATCTATTTAGCATCTATACTCACCCATTTCTTATTTTATATAGCAGCTTTCAAGGTAAATAACCATTATATCAATGAAAAACTCAATCACTAATTTGGTTTATTTGAGGAAAAAATGAATAAACACACAAAACTAGTGATCAATAATTAAATTTCTTATCTCTTTCCTTTGAGTTATATTCTTAAAAAATATGTATGTATTGTCCTTTTGAGGTATGTTTTCTAGACATGCTCACAGACAACTAAGGGAGATGCCTAAGTGGTAAGTAAAATTTTTTATTTATAGCTTAAAAATAAGTGAAAGGATAATGTGATTTTCCCAGTAATTTACACTGAGGTTATGTTAAATATATAAGAATGGATAAGATCACCAAATTGTAGGATATAATACAACTGCAAGAGAAGAAAACTTGTGAATTCTTCTGAGATGTAATTTGAGAGTTAGGAAGAACTTATAGAATGTATCTGTTGTCCTTTAATTATTTTAAAGTTGTTAATCTTTTATTTCCTCCTAATTTGCAATTACTTTGAGTATTAGGGACCACAGAATTTGCCCTTTGAAATTTTAGTTTTCTTTCAATGTGGAGATCAAATTTAATGAATTTTGAATACTAAGACTAGGAACATAGTCAATCAAACTAAAAGAAATATTAAATATCTATATCCAGCCACCACTGGAAACCAAATAAGTCTCACCCATAGTCATTTTTGTGTTTGTTTTTTTTGTTTTTTGTTTTTTTGCAGTACGCGGGCCTCTCACTGTTGTGGCCTCTCCCGTTGCAGAGCGCAGGCTCTGGACGCGCAGGCTCAGCGGCCATGGCTCACGGGCCCAGCTGCTCCGCGGCATGTGGGATCTTCCCGGACATGAGCACGAACCCGTAACCCCTGCATCGGCAGGCGGACTCTCAACCACTGCGCCACCAGGGAAGCCCATCACCCATAGTCATTTAAATTATTTATGTGACTGTGACAGGATAACATTTATTAACATCCTCCCTTATCTGAATCATCAAAGAGAATCCTGAATTTCAAGATGAACTTTCATAGAAAAGGACTGGGCTATAGAGGCAGTAAAACAGATTGGTTAATTACATGGGCTCTGGTGCTAGATGCCCTGGGTTAGAGTCTGGATCTGTCACTTACCAGTTGCGGAAACTTGGGCAATTTACTTAACCTCTTTATGCCTTTAAACTAGGAATTATAATGGAATTCATCCTATAGGATTGTTTTGAGAATCAAGTGAGTTACTATAGTAAACTGTATAGACTAGAGACTGCAAAGTATGAAACATTAAATAATAAGCAATGATTACATGTAGGGAGAAGGGGGAAGACTTAGCAAATAAGTTAACATAATTTACAAAATAAAAAACTGAGAGAAAGAAAAAGAGGCAGAGGGAGTGAGAATGGAGGAAGACTGAAGATTAGCGGGAAACTTGGTGAAACATTTTGGTGAATGATGAAATCTGAAGAATGTGGGGTTCTCCAGAGCAGAAAAGTAGACAAGGGAGAGAAAAGAGGTATGAAATGCTGTCAGGATTAATCAGGAATTATACCCTCTTTAATATACTCAGAGCCATGAATAAAAAATGGGGCTGCTTTTTATTTATTGCTGGGAGGGAGAGGATTTGTGTAAATTGGATACTATTTTAGGACTAAATCACATAAATCCTCACTTTTATAGGTTTTATTCATGTGTTCCTTGATTCTCTGTCTTTTCTGCCCAATCCTTCTGGTTATTGAGTTAAAATCATATTCCTAGACTGATACGAGTGAACACAGAAATACAGAGCTTATACTCCTAAGGTTCATGGTAGAGAGAGTTCATGAAGACAAGGAGCATCTTAGCCCCTTCATGAGCTCATAAATGTCAAGCAGAGGGATTTATAGGCAGGTTTTACCATGACCACTTTCATTAGAAGAAAAGCATCAGGCTCACCTGAATCTGAGGATGCCTCCAGCTGCTTTTTCAATTGTTTATGTCTGATACTGATTACTATCATTAGTAAAGAAAACCAGTTTCAAAAAGGAGTGTAACTCTTATACAATGCGTATGAGAACATGAGTTTTTATGGCTTTGGGGAAAGTAAAATAACAACATATACATTAAAATTAAAAATCTACATCTACTTTGACCCATTGATCTGATATCTGGGGGTCAATTTTAGAAAAATAAAAGCATACCCACAAATAAATTAGAACTATGTTAATGGATTTGATAGGATGTCCATGATGTATCATTAAGTGTAAAAATTAATAGGAACGTGTATGATCCCATTAGGAGCAGGGAGATAAGAAAACAAAACCTCTATCAAGATACAAGAATACAAGCATAATATTAAGAGAAAACATAGAAAAGAAAAAATGACTCATACTCTTAATGTTAATATATTAAAAAATGAATATGCATTTGAAGAAACAATCAACAAAATGAAAAGGCAACCTACATAATGGAAGAAAATATTTACAAATCATATATCATATAAGAGGTTATACTCAAAATATATAAATAATTCATATAATTCAATAGCAAAAAACCAAATAACTTGATAAAAAATGGGCAAAGGACCTGAACAGACATTTTTCCAAAGAAGATATTCAAATGACCAAGAGAAGAGGTACATGAAAATGTGCTCAACATCACTAGTCATTAGGGAAATGCAAATCAATTTGACAATGAGATATTGCCTCATGCCTAATAGAATAGCTATCATCAAAAAGGCAGATAGAAAATCCTGACAGGGATATAGAGAAAAAGAAACCCTTGTGCACTACTGGAGGGAAAGTAAATTGGTATAGCCTAATGGAGGTTCCTCAAAAAATTTAAAATAGAACTACCATATGATCCAGCAATTCTACTTCTGAGCATATATCCAAAGGAAATGAGATCACTATGTTGAAGAGTTATCTGCACCACTATGTTCATTGCATCATTATTTACAACAGCCCAGACATGGAAACAATCTAAGTGTATGCAAACACACACACACACATATACATACACACAAAGGGACACTATTCAGCCATAAAAAAGGAAACCCTGCCATTTGTGACAACATGGATGGACCTTTAGGTCATTATGCTAAGTGAAAGAAGTCAGACAGAGAAAGGCAAATACCATATGATTTCACCTATATGTGGAATTAAAAAAAAAAACAAACCCAAACTTATAGAAATAGAGATCATATTTGTGGTTACCAGAGGTAACCAGAGGTGTGGGGTGAGGGTGGAGGAATTGGGTGAAGGTGGTCAAAAAATACAAGCTTCTTGTTATAACATGAATAAGTACTGGGGATATGAGTACCATTTAATGACTATAGTTAACACTGTTATATGATATATTTGAAAGTTGCTAAGATAATAGATCCTAAAAGTTCTCATCACAAGGAAAAAATATTTTTGTAACTATATGAGGCGACAGATGTTAACTGAAATTATTGTGGTAATCTCTTCACAATATATGCATGTCAAGTCAGTATGCTGTATACGTTGCATAGTCTTGTATGCCAATTATATCTCAATAAAACGGGGAAAAAGAATGACAGTAAAAATTCACTTTCAAACCTTAAAGATATAAATTAGCACAAGGTGAAAGGTAATCAAAAATATTTTTAAAAGAAGCTAAGAAAGGAGGTGCTGCTAATAATTATGGAAGAATATTGCAAATTGGGACTGTCCCAGGCAAAGAAGAACACGTAGTCATACTCTTTTATAACTCACCCAAGTCTTTGCGAATATTCAAACCCCATACAATGATCAGGACCACTGAATTTATTTTCTTTGAGCATTTCAGAGAATCAAAAAATTTGAGAATTGGTAAAGAGCTAAGATATTATCTAGTTGAGTTACCTCAATTTATAGAAGAGAAATCTGAAGCTCACATAAGAAAAATGACTTGTGCATGGTCACATGATTCTTTGGCACTAAGGTTATTTATAGAACCCAGGCATTTGACTTCCAGTGCAGTATTCTTTCTACTGTAATAATTCTATAAATAGCATAAATACTAGTATCTTCCTATCCAAGGTCAGGTTTTCTTGCTTTTAGGTAAATGGCATTTCCACATCAGGACTCAAGTAAAATGCTTTCATTAGAAAGTCATAAAGACTTACCCAGAATAGAGTTTGATTGTAAACCTGAGCATGAAAATAGGACACTTGAACTTTGATCATAGGTCATCCATCCTTCTACAAAACCTGTATTTTGTCATTTGCACATGAAGATTAAACTCTGATTCAACAGTACAATCTAGAAAGTACCAGTAGTCAGTTCACATGGTTCCTACAGACTCAGACAATGTATGTTTATATTCTAAAAGTATCACAAGAATATACAAACCAAGTATCATGCAGACATGGAGTGGTTCTGAAGACATTGACTGTAATTCACTCAGGATCAGTCCAGAGGAAGCTTCTAAACAGACAGTTGTGGCTTGGGATGCCCAGAGTGTAAATGACTCATTCTGGGTCCTAAAAGATCAGAGAAAGGAATAAAAAATTTAGGTGATCAGGAGTGCAGCAATTTTATGTGGGTTAATCAGTATAGGCCTATTGAGAAGGTGACATTGTAGCAGGATAGGATAGGTGAGGCAAGATAAAGGAGAGGATGGAGGATGCAGGCAATTCTCTGTGTCCTGTCATTTGACTTTTTGGGTGAGAGTGTGAGTTCAAGAACCAGATGGGCTGGATTTGAAGTCTGAACCCACTGCTTTTAGACCGCATCACTCTGAAAAAGTGAAACTTTTGTGCCTAGTTGTCCTCATCCATTAAATGGGGAATAATAATTGGTCTTGCCTTTAAAAGTTTTGTCCAAATGAGATAATACTTGTAGCATGCTTAGAATAATGCCTAAAATGTAGTAAGCAGAGATTAGATATTAGCTAGCATTATTATTGCCTTCAATACTAATCTCAGGACAAGCAGCATGCCAGAGACTAGGACTGGAAAGGCTGTTATTGGGGCTGCTTTGTCAGTCTAACAGCCTTCAATGTCACATCATGTCCATCATTATTTTTACAAAAGGAACACACTACATAAAAAAAAGTCAAAGCCTATTTTCCCTCCCTTCTTTTTTTTTTTCTTTGCGGTACGCGGGCCCGTCACTGCTGTGGCCTCTCCCGTTGCAGAGCACAGGCTCTGGACACGCAGGCTCAGCGGCCATGGTTCACAGGCCCAGCCGCTCCGCGGCATGCGGGATCTTCCCGGGCCGGGGCACGAACCCGCGTGTCCCGCATCGGCAGGCGGACCCTCAACCACTGCGCCACCAGGGAAGCCGTCCCTCCCTTCTTTTATACTTCTGATGGCTCCTAAATTGAGAGAGACAAAAACTTTTCCTCTGTATTTGCCATCTATCAGTTAAGACACCCAAGAAGGGAAAAGTGTCTATTTATGTCAAGGATAGTCTTGTGATATAGCTTCTCCTAAAGACGACAAGCTCCTTGATGTCAGAATCCAGATATCTTGGTATTTTCACAGTACGCAGAATAATGTTTTGTTCAAAAGTGGCAGATTAATATATATAAATGTCAGATGATTGAATCATTGAAAGATTACAAGGATGGGAAGAAACCTGGCATTGAAAGAATAAAACAAAACAGGGAGCAAGTCCTGCAAAGCATGATTTCGTTAATTCATAAAATGCATCCGGACAAATGGAAATTATCAGCAAGAGAAAGTGATACCATCTGGAAAGAAGGAACTGAGAGTCGTTAGCCTAAAACAAGAAGGGTGCCTGGAGTGAGGAAGGAAGCAGAAATGTAGAGAAACAGAATAGAAAGAGACAAGGAACATAAGAAGATGGAAAACAGGTATGAGAGGCAGTCACAGAGTTTTACAGGAAAATAAAAACAGTAGTTTGAAACAACTGGGTTTTTGGCAATCAGAAAACAGATAAGAACAGGCGTGACAAGCATGAAGCTGCAGTCAATGTCTGTTCACAAACTATGTGTGATTCACTGTTGCAGGTATTTCACAAGAGATTTGACAAACTACTTGAGAGGAGATTGAGGATATCGTACACATAAGACCTTTTTATAGTTCATCATGATTATTTACTTTTTTTCTTATAACATATAAAAATATTCTAAACTATGGCAATAATCTTTCTTCAAATTTTTGTGTAAATTGTTTTATTCTATATAAAAAAGCATATCAGATCAGAAACGTGTGGAAGGGAAGCTTCTTAGCATTCAATTTTATAGCCCTGAAGCTAATTCCACTTCTATGCCAAGTAGATGTTGGAAATTTTCCATTGACTATTACACAAATTTCAAAAAGCCAAACCATTGAGTCAAAGGACAGTTTATGGCCCATTAACAATACATTGGCTTATCAGAACTGTAAACACGGCCTCATGGATCATAATGTAATTGTTTAGGATGAGTGTATTGGCAAGAAGTGTTAGAGGCTGTTAACACAGTCTGGAAAGCAATGTATTTTAAGCAAATCTGCAAAATGTTACCAACTCATTAAGCTAAGAGCTTTATGGCTCAGCATTGTAGAACGATTCTGCGAGACACTTCCGAACAGGGCTGTATATTCATTTCTGGTTCTGCCATGATTGATGTGTATATAAAAGGGGATGACTATATTTATTATTGCATTATGCTGATGATATTTCAACATGAGTGTTGCCTTTTTTTCTTAAACATTATTCTTTCATTCTGTTATATAACTAAAAGGGTGCAGATAAGTACTTATATACATTCTATAGAATGATTTTGCTGTATTTAAAAATAGTATAGGGAACAAAAAGTCTTTTCCAAGGCTATGCTCCATAGATGCAGTGCTAATGCCAAGGCATCGTCCTCTCCTGCATGCTTCTTTAAAGTTCAGATTACCATAAACATTGGGAATTGGAAGGGATTTAGACATCATACAGTCCAACCTTGTACTTGTGGAATCAATGCTTTCTAGAGCATCTGTGTTGGAAAGACCAAAATTAGTGCATTTCAAGGGAAGCAGTCTTGATTCAGTTAAAGTGTTTTCAGTTGCAAATGGAAGAAACACAACTCAAACAAGGGGAATTCGCTCTCAAGACTGAAAAATTCAGCAGTGTTTCTCATTCATAGCATGGGTTGTTAGAAGGTTTCAAATTATGTTACCATCTCTCTTCACCCCTTAATCCTGCTTTTTTTTTTTTTTTCAGATGAATTTCTTCCCTGTCATCTCTTTGTGGTACCACTCAGGGCTCCAGTGTTATATCTTAACATCTCCATGCCCAGAACAAATAGAAATTCTGTTTCTAACACTTCAAGTCAAAGTTCTAGATTTAAGTATAGTAGACTGACTTGCATCACAGACCCACCTTTAAACAAAACCCTGGGCCCAGGGAAGAAGGAAGACATGGAATCCTCAAGTTAGGTCGTGTACTCACACAGAAGTAGCTACCAAACCAGGTGATCTGATCTAGATTATTTTCAATTGTCTTCTTTCTCTCATTCTCAACAACACAATGAGGCACAATTCTTTCTCCTACATCTTCAGTCAATTCCCTTCCTTCTACTGAGACTGATACCACCTCGATTCAAATTGCCATTAAGGCTTTCCCTGGGACAACAGTTAGAGACACCTCATTGTCTCTAGTCTTCTCTCTAAACTATTTTTTATTTTGTTGCCGCAACTTTAAACCCATATTTCATTCCCTACTGCCCCACACCAACTCATTCACCCTCTCCTTTAAGATCTATCCATTCCTTTTCCATCTCAAATTCTACCTTTTTAAAGTTGAGATCAATAAGTCTCTCTTCTATTATCCCATAATTTTCTCTACCTTCATTATATAGTCTGTCTTTATATTAGGTCTTAGATGCCTGCGTCCTCCACCTAGATTATGAGTAGTTACAGCGCATGAGCCATATCTTATTCATCTTTGTATCCACAAAAGTACTGAGAGTGAGGTCTTGCCCAAAATAAGGTTTCAATAAATGCTGGCCAAATTTAATTAATGAGGTGCTGAACTGTCCAATATTAACAATAAATATTTTAAGAATGCTATCTAGACCAAAGTACTTAAGGAAAGACACATATATCACTATGTAAGATTTTGTAATTACATTAAGAAGAACCAAAATTAGTCTCAGCACCTGGTCAATAACAGGAGACAGTTTTCCATGGATCTCTTGTATTTCTGTAAAACTTGCAAATGAAACACTAACTGTTTTATTCTTGTCTATCTTTTCAAAGTTGTTTCTAATGAAAACATATGGCTTTGGGGAACACAGAGGCAATGTCTCCCTCTAGAGCAAAATGCCTATTTGCTTATGATCCATTATAAAAGGTTCAGGTTTCCTAAGCTTAGTGTTTCTGCCCTATATTGCAACCCAACAATCTCTAAGTTGTCCCTATCCACAGGGTCTAAGATGGCTCCATACCAAGACTATGGTCTAAGAGATTTGATTAAAAAATGGGGAAAAGGATGGGTGTGCCTTTTATCTATAAATAGATAACTAGACATTTGTTTAGATTTTTTTTCTGCTTATAGTCTATTGGTCAGAATTTACTCCTGTGTTCATACCTGGCTGCAAGGGAGGCTGAGAAATGTAGTTTGTATTCTGGGACCCAAAATACCCAGCTGAAAATCGGGGGCTTAAATATTATAGAATGGATGGCGGGTGACCATCAGATTTTTAAATCTGACTCCCTCAATTGGACTATGAGCTCCTGATGTCCATATAATTATGTCTCAGTTATATTCAAACTCCAACATTTAATACAATGCTTGCATATAACAGTTGAAGAAAAATAAGTGGATGAAAAAAGTGAATGTTATGTTCATGACAACACAACAAATGTGAACACTAATATCTGCATTGTATGTATGAAGAAACTTGGACTCAAAAGATTAGATAAGCTAAGCTGACCAGCACAGAGAGAACCAGCCAAGGAATAAAACTTAGACTTTGAACCCAGGCTCTGTTTACTCCACTGCACTGGTATCCTTTTTAATCTTATAAAGTTGCAAAAACACTTTAAAATAATATGATTTATCTCAGTTGTATAATTCCAGATAAACTAGTTTTTTTTTTTGTTTTTGTTTTTTTTTTTTTTTTTCTTTTTTCCACTGTACAACCTGCTTCAGTGTCTGCAGCCTATGGGTAGAGGCCAGGCAATGGTTCTGGGCCAGTTTGCTCTGGCATGGGACACTATGAGAGGCCCAGGGGGACGGGCCTGCCATTAAACTAGTTTTCTTGATCTACCCTCTCCCCATGAAAATACAGAGTGGAAAGCTTTTCAGACACTTTTAATGCTAACTTTCTCTGATTATAGGAATGATAATCATGTGGAAATTTAGTTAAGAGAGCAACAACAATCTTTTATTATTGAACTCTTCCCAAGTGGCTGAACACATCTGTTTCTCTGTGCCTTTTAAGAAGGTTTATTTTTTAAATTAACATTTTTATACTATCTTTAATACTTAATCTTCTTCATAGTATTTGTGAAAGCAGGAGGAGAGGAGTATGAATAAATGAATAAAAATATTTTCTGGAATTTCTTCAGGAAGACATTTGCAGGGGCCATTCTTAAGTGGTCATTAGCAAGGGCTCTTTCTAATCTTTGCTGAGAGGTTATGCTCTCAGAAGTAATCCTTAATATATTTTTACAAAGAGACATTATGTTCTAACTATAAAAATGATTAAAAAAATTTAAAAATTAATACTTGGTATGTAAGAACTGGTTAAAAATGGTGGTGGTGGTTGGGAGGGGGCTTTAAACACAAGGGAAATCCCAGATATTCATTACTTTTTATTCTTTTTAAAAGATATTTTAGTTGATATACCTGCTATTCATTTGTTTTCCCCCTCATCTATTTAGGAACATGGAATCAGAAAATTGAAATTCCATCTACATATAGTTAAAATAGCTGTGATATCTATCTATCTATCTATCTAACTATCTATCTACCTATCAATCTTATCTATCTTCAAAATGTATATATGAAGCTTGGATAGAGGAGATAAGTGAAATTACATCTTGGAAAATAACTTGGAACTTATTAAATTTTAAAGAATGTATCTTGTGCAGGAGGGGGTACATGTTTCCATCAAACCTGAGGTTATAGAGAACAGTGTTTTTCTTTTTATATATATATTCTTCCAATTGTGAAAACAGCCCCATGGCATATGATATATTGACTTTAGCAGCTTGCATATACCTAGTCTTGCCAATACAGTTATTTGAAATTAAATCGACTTTCTTTGACATTAGCAGTTTGCATACACCTAGTCTTGCCAATACAGTTATCTGAAGTTAAATTGACTTTCTTGAAATGTTTAATTGGAATCCTTGAATTATTGAGCAGACTCACAGGCCGATTGATTGCCTGTCTCCCAAAGGACACCTCTTGGCCCCAAACCTCCAAAGTGTTAATTGCTTTACTGCCCAAAGCACTAATGACCGAAAGGTTGTGAATTGACTTGATGCCTAACTCAGTTACCCATTTACAATATATTTACATCACACATTATTACACAACAATCAGAGATGCCCTGGTGTTCAATTCAGAATGTCTGCCTTAATTTATTAGTCCCAATATTTATTTTAAGGTGAAATGACTTTCCCTTTTCCAAAATCTTTGAAATCTGAAGAATAGGGGTGATGGTGGTCAATAGTGATATACGTTGGGCATAAGCCCTAGGAGCAATGCTGACAGTAAACTTTTGAGTCCAATTTGGGAGACATTTGCACTTCTCTCACTTCTAGACTTCCCTCTGTCCTTCTAGACATTGTGGACTGGGCAAGAGTGCAACATAGTACATAATCACTTTTGAAAATTGAGCAGGCATCTGAGCCCTAAAGCAAGATGTTGAGTTTTGCATCATTGAAAGGTTATTTGAAAGGTTATTTGTATATTTATTTACTAAAAGTGTATAAAATGCAGGATATAGCCTCCACCACAAAATTTCTAATCAAAAGGAGAAGAATCTCACAAACAAAAAAATGCATGGGAAGCAGGCTGGCAGTGGATTTTTAATTATTCCAGTTAGAAATATGATTTTCTTCCTCTTTAAAAAAATGGGTGAAACAGATATCTACTCTCATTTTTGCCATCTACTAATTTCAAAAGCAAAAGCCAGTGCAATGATTTATGAGATAAAGACACATACTTGAGGCATGACAAGTTCATTTGACTGGCTTATCACTTTAAATACATACTCTCCATGCATTTTACATTATTATATTCGTTTGCTTGTCAATCACAAACAGAAAATTGACTTCATTTATTTTTCAATAAAGAGCATAAAATGAAATTACCAATCAAATTCCAAATACCTAGCAAATCAGAGGATCTCCATCTGGCTCCAACCCTGACTTTATTACCTACTACTTATTCTAATGTGCTCTCTGATATAACCAAATAGAACTACTCACTCATCTGTAAGTACCTTCTTATGCTTATTCATTTCCATGTCTTTGTTAATGCTGCTCTGTTGTTCTGGAAAAAAAAAATTTTTTCTAACTTTACAGAACCAAAATTTTAAGTATCTTTGAAATCCCCTTCAAATGATTATTTCCTTTCCACCACCATTCTGTGTTGGGGGAGAGGAACTATATAAGTAAGATCAGAAGAACATTATTCTCCCTGTTCTGCAGAAGGGCTTTACAGCAGAAGTAGAGCAGGTGTGAGGCTTGTTGCAATGGTCTAAGGAAGAGACAATGATAACTTTGACCAGAGTAAAATCAATGGAAAAGGAGAGAAGTAGGCATATTGTATATATAGTTTGGAAGTAGAATCAACTGGTTTTACTGGTGAATTGGAGATGGACATGAATAAATAAGAGGAATCAAACATAATTGTATTTTTTTTTTGGCTTGGGCCAAATGAGGAAGGCTAGGAAAGAAAACAGTTTATGGTAAAAATCAGGAAATCATTTAAGGCCCTATTAAGGTTGAAATGTCTATTAGAGATCCAAATTGATGGAACGGGAAGGCAACTGGCCAAGAGTTGACATCTCAGAGGGGAGAGTCAAGGCTGGAATTATAAATTTGGGAATTGATAGTATGTAAATAATTTAAAAAGCCATGAGAATAGAGGCAATCACACAGGGAGATATGTAGAGAGGAGAGGAAAGAAGAGGACTCTGAAAGGACCAGTAAGATAAGAAGAAAGAAGAATTTGGATTTGCAGAAGAAGGAGTGACTGTTAACTACTGTCTAATGCTGCTGAGAGGCTAAGAAAACGTGGAAAAGTATTCATTAATTTTGGTCATATGGAAATCATCTGGAACTCTGACTAGGGCATTGGACAGGTAATGTTGGGAGTGGAAGCAAGATTCTAACAGGTAGAATTATGAACTGAAAGTCAGAAAATGAAGAAAAAATTCAGCTTAACTGTAGAGGAAAACTGAAAAATTGGCAGAAGTTAGTGGACAATGTGGTGCTGAGGGAGATTTCTCTTTTTTAATATGGAAGAACACATCCATTAATAGGAATGATCCAGTCAAGGGGAAGATCAATGATGCAAGGGGGAAGGAGGAATCAAGGCAGCACAGTATTCAAAAAGACTCTAAGAATTAGACCCAGAGGATAAGGAGGTACTGGCATTAGCTAGGTGGAAAGAAGTCTTCAATTTTACTATGAAGAAAAGAAAAGTTGCACATGCCAGGAAAGCATAGATTTGGTAGAGGGAATGTGAGAGATCTAGAATCTAATAACTTCTATCTTGTCAATGAAGTGCTAGTTCCAGTGTGAGAAGTGCAGAACGTAGATCTGAAGACTGGAGGAAAGAGGATTTATAAAAGAATTGTCTCTGAAAGTGGGAAAGTAAGCTTATCACAGAAGCAGATAATTTCATGGGGCACTACTCTGTGCCCAACTGAGATTTGAAAGAGAAATCTCTCTGTTTGATTCTGTGATTGTCTTCATTCACATTCAACTGCATCTAGAAAGATGCAGAAGGAATCAGATTACTTTATTTTACACTATAGTTAATTATTTACATATCATTTCTTTATATAATAAGTAATAAACAATATGGAAAACAACATAAGGAAACCATATAAAATTCACATCTGTACTCCCCACAGCACTCAGCGCATTGTAATCCCTTAATATATCTATCAACACATTTTGGAATGAATAAACATTTTCCTTGCTATCTTTGTAAATTTGGTAATGTTCTTTTTTTTAACTTTGAAAAGTAAAATACCATTATTAATCATGATAAAGAAATAAAAGTAAAACAGAAGTGTCAGATTTTTTATCAGATTTAAAATAAAGTACAGTGTATATATATATATGTACATATTTGCATTTGAGTCTCTCAAGAAGCTTAGAGAATACATCGTATTGAATCTTCCAAAATAATATCCCAAGGTAAAGAAGAACAAGAGTGGAGAGAGGCAAAAGAAAGTAGATGTAGAACATTTCAGCAGAGAGCCTCATTGGACTGTGAGTGCTGAGGCGGGTAGATAGCAAATGCTCAGTGGTAGGTTGGGTTTCTTGCTGGCAATGCGGAACTGAATCATAAAAGAGCTGAAATTGTGTTGTCTGCTTTTCAAACAATGTGACCTAAAGTTAACCTTGATGTGGAAAACATGTTTGCATATTAGCAGAAACCCTAACATTTAAAAGCAAGTTCCTATTCAATTTCTATGGTAACTTTTAGTTAAAATATTGGCATAATTCATAGTAAGCATAATGGTCTTTAGAAAACATGTTTTCCAGACATTAGTTTTAAAACTAAAATATGTATATTTATTCAACTGTATACACCATAAAACAACATAGAACTATGACCTGTTACTTTGGGAAATGAAATCTGACAGTTGCTGTTTCCTTTTAATTGGCCTTAAATCAATCCAAATGAGAGACAGTGTTCTCAAACACTCATATACTTGACAGCTTGTCTTTATCTGAAAAAAAAAAAAAAAAGCTGAAATAGAAGATCTAAAGTGAAAATGATGAATGGAATAAAACTGCTGAGAAGCATTTGTGGAATTATTTGCATTTTCTTTCTCCTATCTTCATGCCCATAGAGAAATAGAATACATTAAGTAATTAACTTTGATCCTGATAAAGGAAACTTCAAAAAGAGAGAAATTTGCAGCAGCATGGATGGACCCAGAAATTATCATACTAAGTCAGAGAAAGATGAATATTATATGATATCACTTATATGTGAAATCTAAAAAGCAATACGAATGAACTTATTTAGAAAACAGAAACAGACTCACAGACTTAGAAAAAAAACTTGTGGTTACCAAAGGGGAAGGGTGTGGGGAGGGGTAAATTGGGAGTATGAGATTAACAGATGTACGCTGTTATATATAAAGTAGATAAACACAAGGATTTACTGTATAGCACAGGGAACTATATTCAATATCTTGTAATAACCTATAATGGAAAAGAATAGAAAAAAGAATATAAATATATGCATACATATATGTATAACCAAATCACTTTGCTGTACACCTGAAACACAATATTGTAAATCAACTATATTTCCATAAATAAAATTTTTAAACTTAAAAAAGTAAAAAAATAATTTCTTTGCTTATGAAAATATCAATTGAGCTCTTGTACATGCACACAAACCAAACACCATCATTCATTCAATTTATGTTTACTGAGTACCCATCCCATCATGTGACTGGCAATATTGTGGAGATGTAATAGTAAATAAGAAACAAAAGGTGATATAAAGATAGTGACTGATAAGGTTTAGATTGGATGTTCTATTTGGATCTTCTGCTCATTTTTAAATTGAGTTATTTGTTTTTTTGCTGTTGAGTTTTTGAGTTCTTTGTATATTTTGGATATTAATTCCTCATTAGGTGTATCATTTGAAAATATCTCCCCCATTCAGTAGGTCGTCATTTCATTCTTTTGATAGGTTCCCTTGCTGTGCAAAATCTTTTCAGCTTGATGTAGTGCCATTTGTTTATCTTTGCTTTTGTTTCCCTTGCCTGATGCCACATATCCAAAAAAATATTACTAAGACCAATGTCAAAGAGCGTAATGCCTATGTTTTATTCTAGAAGTTTTATGATATCAGGTCTTACATTTAAGTCTTTAATCCATTTTTAATTTATCTTTGTGTACAGTGTGAGAGAGTAGTCTAGTTTGGTTCTTTTACATATAGCTGTCCAGTTTCCTAACACTGTTTTTGAAGAGGCTGTCTTTTCCCCATTGTATATTCTTGCCTTCTTTGCTGCGGATTAACTTCCCATATAAGTATAGGTTCATTTCTGAGCTCTCTATACTGTTTCATTGATCTGTGTGTCTGTTTTTGTGCCAGTGCCATATTGTTTTGGCTACTGAGCTTTCTAGTATGGTTTGAAATCAGTACGCATGATACTTTCAGCTTTATTCTTTTTTCTCAAGATTGTTTTGGATATTCAGGATCTTTTCTAGTTCCATACATATTTTAGAATGATTTGTTCTACTTCTGTGACAAATACCATTGGCATTTTTATAGGGCTTGCATTGAATCTATAGATTGCCTTGGGTAGTATGGTCATTTTAGTAATATTAATTCTTCCAGTCCACGATCACAGTATATCTTTCCATCTGTTTATGTTGTCTTCAATTTCTTTCATGAGTGCCTTACAGTTTTCTGAGAACAGGTCTTTTACCTCCTTAGTTAGATTTCTTCCTAGGTATCCTATTCTTTTTGATAAGACTGTAAATAAGATTGTTTCCTTAATTTCTCTTTTTGATAGTTCACTGTTAGTGCATAGAAATGCAACAGATTTATGCATATTAATTTTGTATCCTGCAACTTTATCGAATTTATTGATGAACTCTAGTAGTTTTTTGGTAGTGACTTTAGGATATTCTGTGTATAGTATCATGTCATATGCAAACAGTGACAGTTTTACTTCTTCCTTTCCAATATGAATTCCTTTTATTTCTTTTTATTGTCTGATTGCTGTGGCCAGAACTTCAAATAATATGTTGATAAAAGTGGCAAGAGTGGGCACCCTTATCTTGTTCCTGATCTTAGAGGAAATGCTTTCAGTGTTTCACCATTGAATGTAGTGTTAACTGTGAGCTTGTCATAAATGGCCCTAATCATGTTGAGGTATGTTTTCTTTATTCTCACTTTATTGTTTTTATCATAAATGAATGTTGAATTTTGTCAAAAGGTTTTTCTGCATCTATTGTGATGTTCATGTGATTTTTTTTTTTTTTTTTTTTTTGCCGTACACGGGCCTCTCACTGTTGTGGCCTCTCCCATTGCAGAGCACAGGCTCCGGACGCGCAGGCTCAGCGGCCATGGCACACGGACTTAGTTGCTCCGCGGCATGTGGGATCTTCCCGGACCGGGGCACGAACCCGTGTCCCCTGCATCGGCAGGCGGACTCTCAACCACTGTGCCACTAGGGAAGTCCTGTTCATATGATTTTTATTCTTCAATTTGTTAATGTGGTGTATCACACTGGTTGATTTGCAGATATTGAAGCATCCTTGCACTCCTAGGATAAATCTCATTTGATCATGGTGTATGATCCTTTTAAGGTATCATTGAATTATGTTTGCTAGTATTTTGTTGAGAATTTTTGCACGTTCATCAGTGATGAAGTGTTTCTTCATCTGCAATTTTTTTTGGAATAGTGTAAGAAGAATAGGTGTTAACTCTTCTCTAAATGTTTGGCAGAATTTACCTATGAAGCCATCTGGTCCTGGACTTTTGTTTGTTGGGAGGCTTTTAAATTACTGATTTAATTTCATTACTGGTAATTGGTCTGTTCCTATTTTCAATTTCTTCTTAGCTCAGTCTTGAGAGATTGTACATTTCTAGGAATTTGTCCATTTTTTTCTTGGTTGTCCACCTTATTGGCATATAACTGTTTATTGTAATCTTTTATGATCCTTTGTATTTCTGTGATGTCAGTTGTAACCTCTCCTTTTTCATTTTTGATTTCATTGATATAAGCCCTCTTTTCTTCTTGATGAATCTGGCTAAAGGTTTATCAATTCTTATCTTTTCAAAGACTCAGCTCTAGTTTCATTGAATTTTTCTCTTTTTTTGTCTCTATTTCAATTATTTCTGTGCTGATCTTTATGATTTCTTTCCTTCTACTAACTTTGGGTTTTGCTTGCTCTTTATAGTTCATTCTTTTTATAGTTCCTTCTTTTTATAGTATAAGTTAGGTTGCTTTAGATTTTCCTTTTTTGTATCCTGAGGTAGACTTATATTGCTATAAACTTCCCTCTTAGAACTGCTTTTGCAGCATCTCACAGATTTCGGATCATTGTGTTTGCATCTTTATTTGTCTCCAGTATTTTTTGTGTATCTATTCTAGATTTTTGGTTTGTGGTTACCATGAGACATATATTGCAATCTATATCTATATCTACATCTATATGAATGGTTATTTTAAGTTGCTGATCTCTTAAGTTTGCATATATTTTAACAATCCTGCATTTTTACTCCCCTACCATGTTAACTGTTTTTGACATCATATTTTACGTATTTTTGTCTTGTTTAACCCTTAACTAGATATTGTGGATATAGATGATTTTACTACTTTTGTTTTTTAACTTTCCTACTAGCTTTATACAATGGTTGATTTTCTACCTTTATGTTTGTCTTTACCAATAACATTTTTACTATTGTAATTTTAATGTTTATATTTGTGGTGTTTTCTTTTTTGCTTAGAGATATTCCTTTAACATTTCTTGTAAAGCTGGCTTCATGGTGCTGAAGCTTTTAGCTTTTTAGCTTTTGCTTGTCTTTACATTTTTTGATCTCTTTATCAAATCTGAATGAATACCTTGCCAGGTAGAATATTCTTTGTTGAAGGGCTTTCCCTTTCATCACTTTAAATATATGGTGCCACTCCCTTCTGGCCTGCAGAGTGTCTGCAGAAAAGTCAGCTGATCACCTTATGGGAGTTCCCTTTTTTGTAACTTGTTGCTTTTCCCTTACTGTTTTTAATATTCTCTTTTTCCTTAATTTTTGTCATTTCAATTACAATGTGTCTTGATGTGGTCTTCTTTGGGTTGGTCCTGTTTAGGTCTCTATGCTTCCTGGACCTGGATGTTCATCTTTGCCACTTTTTTTTTTTTCAAATTAATCAGACAAAAGCTTTTAGTCTATCTTCGTTCTAAAAAATAATCAACCTTGGTACTTTGAGTACTTTAAAGTATTTGAATCAAAGAAGTAATTTATATTTACTAACAGTTATTTAGGTTTATTTATTATTTTTACAAACCATAAGTAATTATATCATCAGAATTTTAAAGCAAATGGTGCTAACGAGATTTTTGTTTGGTGATAATATCTCTTAGAGACGGAGATACATCAATAACAAACATGCTTATTTTTTTTTCTCTCTGGATGTTATTATGTTCTATATATTCTATTGCATAGACATAAAAAAGTCTTAATTAAAACTCTTTATCCTTCGTTTTGAGGGAGTTAACCAAGGTTGGAATTGAATATTCTTCTTAATAGTTAGATAAAACTTTCCCAAACTGCGGCACCCTGTTGCCACTGACAGGCACATGTAAGCTAACTTCAGATCAGAAAAGCTTACATTTCACCCCAAGGGAGATGCTGTGGGGTTACCTTGTGTGTATACCCACATGGAGGTTCATTAACAACATCTGTGATTTCCATTCAAGAAATCAACAGAGGGCTTCCCTGGTGGCGCAGTGGTTGAGAGTCCGCCTGCCGATGCAAGGGACACGGGTTAGTGCCCCGGTCCGGGAAGATCCCAGATGCCGCGGAGCGGCTGGGCGCATGAGCCATGGCCACTGAGCCTGCGCATCTGGAGCCTGTGCCCCACAATGGGAGAGGCCGCAACAGTGAAAGTCCCGCGTACCGCAAAAAAAAAAAAAAAAAAAAAATCAACAGGAACTATGAAACCTGTGTGACACCAATCCTTTCTATCAGTAACCCAGGGTGGAGCATATATAAAGTACTTTTTTCTCCTCTGGGAAGAAACGCTGTTAAGTGGGAGACATTACATGGCTTTAACTGGCAGCTTTCTGTGGTGGCCACATCGATATCTGGGCTTGCTGTAATGGAATTTTCTACAGTGTTTCCAGGCAGAAGTGATATTTAGACATAAACTTAATCATCAACCAGTTCTACTTTCACTGAGGAAATTTCCCATGGGAAATGAAAGGTTTGGTCTAGACCTTGTATTTTCTTCTTTCAGAGCACTCATAATTGATGGAAAGCTGCCTGCTTGTGTAGAGATAGTTCATTCAGACAGGGATGCTACTGAGGACCAGAGTTTGGGGGCTAAGTCCCACATAGAACTTTATTTGAGAGACCTCATACAATTTATTTAAGTGCTGTGTCGTCATAAGAAATCAGTCTTACTCATGTGATTATGTAACCAGTACATTGATTTTCCTCAGTTATCAGAAATAGATCTTTGGCTCTCCAGAGAAATGCACTACAAGTTCTTAAGTAGCCTAAGGCAGCCTAAAGCATTTCTTCTTTTAAAAGTTTTGGTCTTGTATTTGAATTTAAAATTGTAATTAAGATCTATTAACTTTCTCCCTAAAAGTCAATTATATCTAAGTAGGGACAAATGAAGAACAAAGCTTTGTTTTCTGTAAAAGTGTTCTATTGTTTCTTTTTCTTTCTATCTCTATTTACCCAACGGAAATAAGCAACAAATCTCTCTCCTGGTTCTGAGCTTGTTGAGGGTGATAAAGAATGGAGATTTCCATGTATGGCAGGGATAATCAGTGAAACTTACTGGGCTCATAAGCTGAGCAGTAGAGTAGGGACACAGGTAGTTCCTTGTTCGAACATTTTTTTTTAAATTTATTTCTTATGTAATGATAGCTAGAGCCTGGATTGAAAGAGGTATCTACCCAGGGCCCCATCATCTCCATATATTTATGGGATATCTAGTACCTTTGTTTCTGTAGTCAGGGTCCCCTGTCTTGACCAATAGACCTTATTCAATATTATATCAATAATTACAATATTACACTTAGTACATTAACTACTTTAGCCTTCAATCTGTACTTAACATTTTTAGTTAAATCCCTTCTCTGCCACCATTTTAAGAAATTCCAAAGGAGACTTTACACTTTACAGATGTTTTGACTCTTGAAATAGCTTCCTATTTTTAAAGTTTCACACCAGCTTTCCATATGCATAAACAGTATTTTCACAGCACTCTTGAACTGGCGAATGAGTCATACAAAGTATTACGGGAAGAAAAGGTGGGAGAGGAAGACCTGTTCTCTGAGATGCTGAAAATTAACCCCCCAAACCCTAGCAAAAAGCATGCACAGTTTTTTCAAGTTTGAGAAAGTGGTACAGTGATTTGAACATTCCTGAGTAATCAAATTAAGACATATAAGAATGATTAATATCAAATGTGACATTTATTCCAGCCATTTTTCTTCTTTCATTTCCCTTTCCTCCTTTGTGAGCTTTATGATTTTTGCTCATCTTCACCTTCATCTGTAACCTCACGTCGTAAGCCTAACCTTGTGTTGCCTTTTCCAATGCAATTCACTCTTAAAAAAATGGGAGACTGATTTCAAGTTCACTCAAATTTTCATCTAGCTTCTCAAAAATTTATACATATGACAGCCTTCCATAATTTTTTTTAAAAGTGATAAAATTCTAGCAAGCAAGTGTCCTACTTTTGTTTGAAATTTAGTAACCATGTTTTCAAAAGTCAATGTTAATATGTATAGCACAGTCGGGTTTCTCTAGTTAAGATAAACACCACCAGCAGCAATTCCTTCCTTAAGGGTCTCCCATATGGCTCAACAGCAGGAGTGATCTTTGTCCGATTCAATTTCAATATATTCATGTTGCTAAATACTCAACATTATGTCATCACAGAGTTCCTTTTCCATGAGAGAATTTCCTAAATTTATTTCATCTTTTCCAGACATTTATCTGATCATACTAGGAAATTTGTGATCAATAATATGTATGTTTTAACATTTAGCATTTATGGTGAATGAAATATTCATATTAAAAGTTATAGTTACTCCTCATGCAAATTAAAACTGATGTATATAAAACTATACCTTATTCTGACAATAGATGTTTTTCAAATCTCTATTATTTTTGTCTAAAAACTGGATTTTAATTTACATCATGAAGGATTTTATTTAGAATCCTTTTAGTGATCAAGTAGAATTCCTTAAAAGGTTTATTGATTTCTACATTAATTTAATTGTGATACAACTGTATAAAGTTAGAAACATCCATATCAAACTTCTAATAGGGGAATCCAGTGATCTCTCTCCTCTAAACTTTCATGAGATTTACTGTCTATCTATATCAAATGACATTTAAAAATGCAGACCTATAGTGTCCTTTAGTAATTTTACTTGTTCTCAAGTTTTAATTCCAACTTGATCTCACAATGCTCAATATACTTCTGGGAAGTTAGTACATACTTATATACTGCATGTATACTGATTGATTTCCTAAAAAGACCCATATTTAAAGTTTGTACTAGGTCTCCTAAAATAAATCAGCTGGAGCCAAAATTATCAAATGTGGTCGTCTACCTTGATCAAAGTAACCAGGTAAATAATAAACCTCACTCCCTTCTCCTACAAACACACAGCTTTTTAGGCAATTTTTGCTAAGTGATGAGAAAAAGACAAAGCCTTTAAGATAACCAAAAAAAGCACTTTGCATTTGTGTAGTTTTTTATAAATTCAATGCACTGTTAAATTATAGTTACCTGTTGAAAAACTAATGTGTGCCAGGCAACGTGGTAACTGCTTTATAGATTTTTATCTTTTGTTAAATCACAGGCTTTTAAGACAAATTGCTTAAGTTTAGATCCCAACTCCCAACTCCACCACTTACTAGCTGTGTGATCTTAGAAAAGTTAACTAATCTCTCTGTACCTCAGTTTCTTAACCTGTAAAATGGACAGAGTAATAGAACAGACCTCAAAAGGCTGTTGTGAGAAATAAACAAGATACTTACCTACCAAGAGCTTACCTAGCACTCTGCGTGGCACATGTTAAGTGCTTAATAAATGTTAGCTTTGGTTTACATTGCTCCTGGCAAATACCCTGAAAAGTAAGGGTTATTTCTCCAAATGTACAGATAAAGAAATAGGCTGAAGAAAAAAAAAATATATATATATATATATACACACATACACACACAACACGGGTTTGAACTACGCAGTTTCACTTATACACAGCTTGTTTTCCCTAAAATACCCTGAAAAGTAAGGGTTATTTTCCCAAATGTACAAAAAAAAAAAAAGGCTGAAAAAAAAAAAAAATATATATATATATATATACACACATACACACACAACACGGGTTTGAACTACGCAGTTTCACTTATACACAGCTTGTTTTCCCTAAATAGTACACAGTACTACATAATCCATAGTTGGTTGAATCTGGGGATGTGGAACCATAGATAAGGAGGGCAGAATATAAAGTTATAGGCAAATTTTCAACTGTGAGGAGGGTCAGCGCCCCTACCCTGCTGTTGTATATAGCATGCTTACACTGAGCTTATTGATGAAGATACAAAGATAGCTCTTTTATTTATCAGGACAACCTAAATTATTCAATGTAACATAAAGCTCAAGATCTCAATAACTTAGAGCAACAAAAGATTATTTCTTGCTCACGGTATCTGTCTACTGTGTGATGGTTGGAAGCTCTGTTCCTATGTCATCATTGTCCTCACTCCCAGACAGGCTGATAGATTACCCAAATATTCACATAGGCTTTTGCACTGATATTAAATGTTCTGACCCAGAAGGGACACATACTACTACTGCTCACAACTGTTTGGCAAAAACTAGTTATATGGCCACATCCAACTACAAAGATCCAAGAAGTTTAATTCTGTCATGAGCACCAATGACTACCACAGATCTCATTATTCATTCATTCACCTCAATTATTGAATTCTTATAATACACCGATTACTTTACTGGGCAATAGGGATATAGCAGGGAACAGGCCAGATATGAAATAAACTCCCATTAAGGTTACATTCTAGTACGGGGACAATACAAAAATGAAAGAATGAATGAATAAATGGATAGATGAATTATTAAATAAGAAAAATCAGATGTTAAGAACCATGCCAATAATCATGAAAGGGTAATTGCATAGGAAGTAATTTATTGGTTACTTTACACTGATGAGCAGAGAAAGGGTCTCTGAGGAGGTGACTTTTGAAAGAAGAATTGAATAGCCATTAAGAACTGGTCAGTGAACATTGGGAGGAAGCACTCAGATCAGAGGGTGCAGCAGTGCAATAATTTCAAAGTAGAAATTTGTTGTGTTTTGTTGTGTTTCAGCAGAAGGAAGCCAAGTGTGAAGGAAACATGATGGTTGAGGGGAAGAGTGTTATGGGACGAATGGGATAGGTAAGCCAGGGAGAAGTTTTGCATTTTGTTCTGTTTGAGGGAAGATGAAGAGTAAAACATTGACTAGTGTAAGCTGGTTTACAGTTTGAAAAGATTCTACTGAGTGTTGTGTAGAAATGGAGTATGGAAGGCCAAGAGAGGACGCAGGGGGGGAACAGACTTGAAGTATGTTTTTAGGAAGGTCTATAAATCTTGCTTATGGATTAAATGGGGGTTTAGAAATAAAGATGAATCAAGAATGGTTTCTCAGGGTTTTTGGCTTGCGCAGCTATTTAGATGGTAAGTCAGTACTAAGATGGGGGAAACTGGGAAGAGAAGCATGTTTGTGAGGGTGAATGGGGTAGGAATAAGGAGTTCTATCACGATAATGTCAACTTTTAGAAGCATATTAAAGATATCCAAATACAGATATAAAAAAGGCAGTTAGATAAATGAGTTTGAAGACTAGGCTAGATTTAGAGATATAGATATGGAACAAGTTGTTAACTAGATGATATTTTAAAACCTTGGTACTGGATAAAATAATCTTTCTAGAGTGTGTAGATAGGGAAGGAAACATTACCCAGCAGTGAGTCCCAAATCACTCCAAAATCTGAGTGATCTAAGGAGGAGGAAGAAGCAAGAGACTGAGATAGAGTGACCTGTGAGTAGGAAAATAATCCCTCAGTAAGGCTAGGAGGAAAATGTATTTCAGGAAGCAATCAGTTGTATTAAATGTTCTTGAGAAGTCAAGTAAAATAAGAACACAGACGTGTCCATTGGGTTTGGCAATATGGAGGTCATTGTTTACCTTATCAAGAGCAATCTCTGTGGAATGGTATAAGGAGAAGCCTAATTGGAGTGAGTTGGAGATTGCAAGGTGAAAAAAGAAGGCAGAACTTTCGATATGAAGAGCATAAAAATGAAGTGCTAATTGCAGGAGGGTCAATGAAAGTATTTTTTTTTAAGTAAGAAATGATAGATATAGAGCGAGAAGGAGGGAGGGAGTTGAGAGAGAGGATAAAAGAGAAAATTGCTGATGCAGAGAAAGAATAAGTACAGGAACAAAGATCTTGCAAAGAAGAGAGTGTCTAGTGGATTCCAGCAGGGACAGTTTATTCATAATTATAGGAAGGAAGTATCTGTGCAACTGGAATTTTATCAGTAGATCTGTGGAGGGAAGAGGAGAAACTACTGGTTTTTAAAAAAAATTTAAGTACAAGGTAAGGTTATCATCTGAATGTGAGGGAGGGGAATGATTGTGGGCAGTTTTAGGAGAGATTTCAAGGCATAAGACAGTTTGGAGGATGGTAAACAAGATGAGAAGAAAATACAGAAATACTGCTATGTTGTGTTGAGTGACTGGATCATATTTATAGTGAGATCTGTTAGTCAAGCTGATATTAAATTATTCTTCAGCAAATTTCAGTTGTTTGGGTGTATGTATGGAAGCGGAAGGTAGGTAAGTTTAACCAGAGCTGGGGCTTTGCCAAGAAAAATGGAGGAAGAGATGTGAAAAAAATAATTGTTTGTAACAGAATAATTATAATGATAGATATTGAAGTCGAAATTTGATATGACAGGTCAGAAGGTTGTGTTTAATGCTGAAAAATTGGTATCGTGCTGGATTAAAAACTTACACTTTAGGTGTGGACAGGCATATAAATAATTGACTTTAAAACAATGTGGTATATCCTATTTTTAGGCAAGTTTAGAGTCCTATGGGAATAATTAATTCTGCCTGGGGGCAGGGGTTGGGAAATATATCTAATACACTCACTTCTCTCCAAGAATTATGCCAGATCTTTGGAGCAGAGGTGGCCCTTTTACTACCTAAGCTGTAAATAACCATTAGAATTTGGAGAGCCAGTCAAAATCTGTGTTGCGAACATAAGCGTATTTTTTCTACAACCCTCTTTTATGCTAGAAACAGAGATATCAGTTAGGAAGCTATTATTGTAGTCTGGGCACACGGAAGTGCACTAAATCTTACCAGGTTCTCAAGTGAAAATTGAAATGAAGAAATAATGCCTTGTTGAATGTTAGATCTAGGGGATAAAAAGAGGGAAACATTAAAGAGGTAGTTCAGGAGACTGGAAGAAATAGCAATACCATTGTTAAGAAAGAGAGCCTGTCTGGGAGAAAAATGGTTGACACTGGGAATGAGAGATTTGAGGTGGCAATAAAACATGTTTTGGGATCAGGTAGAAATATGGGGTTGGTGTGCCAGGACTAGAAATGAAGACTGGGAGTCACTAGAATAAGAGTAAGAGCTGCCTACCACATTCATCAAGATGCTTCTCAGCCCAACAACCTGTAATGGTTTACTTATGTTATTGATTTTAATGTTCCCAGAATCTGTCCCCATCTAGGCATCAAATTTCTTCCCTCGCTACTTCTCCAGTCAGCCCAGATACCTAACCAGTCTTCACATATTCGTGCCTATATCCACACCCTGTATTTGCTTGTTTGATTTCCTTTGTCTGGACTTTTTTCTTCTTGCCTTGGTGTATACACAAGGAAATATTCATCCTAAATTCCACTTTTACCATAAAACTCTGCTCTAGACCCAAGCTAAAGACATATAATAGACATATGCATTCTTTTTACATTTATGGTTAGTACTTGCTCTTGCATTAGCTGTTAATTTTTCCATGTGGTTAGTTTCATCTTCCCAAATGAATGTATTGGCAGTGCTGGTGTAACTGAAAGAGCACTGGGTTTGGAATCTCAAGTTCTGCCTTCAAATCATCTTCAGCTACTTCTAACTTGGTAGTGCAGTGCAAAACATTATCCTAAGCTGGTTTCCTCATCTGTAAAATAAGGATTGCAATCCTTAACCTACAAGTTTATTGTGAGGATTATATAAAATGATGTGATATTATAGTTTTTGGTTTTTTTTTTGGAAACAAAATCCACTCCAACTTGTGAAGGTTAACTATATGTGTCAACTTGGCCAGGCCATGGTACCTAGATATTTGGTCAAATATTATTCTAGATGTTTCTGTGAAGGTACTTTTTAGGTGAGATTAACATTTAAATCAGTAGACTTCAAAGTAAAGCAAATTACTTTCCATATTGTGGGTGAACCTTATTCAGAAAGTTGAAGGGTGTAATAGAAAAAGACCAACCTCCTTAGAAGAAAGGAGAATTCTGCCAGCAGAAGGCCTTTGGACTAGAACCACAGCTCTTTCCTGGGTCTCCTTTTGCTGGCCAACTCTATAGGTCTTGGCCTCATTGAGCCTCCCCAATTGCATGAGCCAATTCCTTAAAATAAATTTCTTTTGTTTTCTATCTCTTGATAGATATAAATATATACATATACATATATATAAATATATATATATATATAAAGGTGTGTGTGTGTATCCTTTTGGATCTGTTTCTCTGCAGAACCCTACTAATACACTAGTTTAACCAGAAAGAGATTTATACAGAGTATTAGCTAGAATAAAGGAGCTCCGGGAAGTCAAGGGAATTAATTTTGTATTCTATATGGTCAGCATGAACAATGAAGCCCCCAAATCCCTCCCAACTATACACCTACAAATTCCTAACTGTAAGGGAATTCAGAAATATAGATTTTAGTTTTCCAGTCTTTGTTGTACAGGAAAGCATGCTCAGAGGGGATTGCAATGGAGTTGAGTGAACCAATTGGCAGTATCTATGACAGACAACATATATGAAAGTAATCAGCATCATGCCTGATACTAGTAAAAGCCCACAGAATTGCAAATTTCTTGAGAATAGAGGTCATGTGTTATTCTTTCATCCCTCTAAAGTCTCAAACTTCTGATGTTCAGGTCACAGGTTCTCTGAGAAGCCACTATCATTTTTGTTCCACATTCCTATCTTCCTGCAACACACTTCTGCCACCATTTTAAAATGTAATTTCTCCCAGGACCAATTCCCATTTATATCTGAAATCATATTTTAGTCACAATTTAAGTAGTGGGCCCCACTGTTTTTATGACAATATCTGTAGCAAATATTTTTTAAATTAATTAATTTAACTTTGGGTCAATTGGTTTAAAGTGTGGAATAGACTGATGCAGTAATTTTCACAGCATTCTATATCAAAATGACTAATATTGGTAAGCTCGGTAATTAGAAAAGTATAAAAAGGACTAACATGTAAATATCATGATTACCAACAAAGTTAACCAAGTTTCAAAGCAGAGAGTATGAGCTGTGTTTTAAAATTCGGTGTCAATTAAAAAATCTCTTGATTTGTTTTCATGAAGAAATGGAATTTGTTATGTTAACTTATCTGATCCTTTCTGTTGATCTGATGAAACTATTCAGGCTGAAACACAAAGAACTAAAGATGCACGTGATAATCGTTAACAGCATAACTGAGTACTAGACACTGAGCTAAGTGCTTTAAGTGAAACTGACTTAATTCTTACAACAGCCCTATAAGGTAGGTAACCCCACCCCATGCCACCCCACCTCCCCACCACACACACACATTCTACAAATGAGTAAACTGAAGCATTTGTATGTTAAGAAACCTTCCAAGGACATACAAAGGCAAAGCAGGATTAGAACCCAGACTTTGGGTTCAAAAGTCAGACCTCCTAACAACTACATTCTAGTCTTTATTCTGACTGAAGAGCATTATTATTGGAGGGCATCTATTTTCGGTTTATTGGCAAAAGAAATAAGAATTAGTGGAATGTGGCTTCTAAAGATTTCTATTACGAACCATATATGAAAGTTGCTCACCAGATCACTTTATTTTTATTTTTCTATGATTTTTTTTTGCCATCCACCTTAATTTATTTTAGCTTTTTTTCTTTTTCTATCCAAATATGAACATAATATATGTGGTCCTAGACAAGGAGTGTCATCTGAATCCACCTAGCCCTAAGATGAGAAGCTGGGTGTGTGAATGAAGTCACAGGGTCTGTGAGTAGTGATAACATTTGGAAGTAAATCCTGAAAACTTAGCACAGAGGGCAAGCAGAGGAGTATATGGTGTATTTGGGGTTATTCATGTGAATATCAAGTGAAATAAAGTTTGGGGACAGACAAATGGATAACCCAAATGAATATGTCAGAGTCCAGCTATTGGATGATTGTGTAAATTTTCTCTCTGTGGGAAGAAGAGTCTCATTTAAAATGAATTTGATCTTGTGGGGCCTTCAAAAAAATTTTGAGCCGTATTAGAATTACAAAAAGCTGTAGTTTTTAAGAAAAAAATCAGGATGAACTTAAGTCTGAATCTAAATTTTCATAAGTATTAAATACATATCATACACTGCTTTTTGTTAGGTACCATGAAATCTATTAAAGGCATTTAAAGTCTCCACAATGATTATGAACGGGAACAAAATTATACCACAAAGTGTATTATTTTGTTTTTCTCTTAAAGGGTCTTATGTGTTCAGCTCTAATAGCGTTGGATTTCAAAATTAAAGTCTGTATGACTAAAAATGAGAAGAGACACTCTTTCAATTGTTCTCCATTCTCCTTGTCCTGGGAGATTAATTATCTGTCATTTTTCTTTGAGAAGTTTACCTTCTCTTGATGATCCTAACAGAAATAGCTTAACAACAAGGAAAGCGAAAGTCTTCCACAAAAGCACTACAGAACCTCCATCTGTAAATTATATGGTTGTTTGAATTAGTTGGTCATTCGTTGTGTTTTCTGAAAAGAAGCACGAGAATGAGGAAGAACGGCAATTCAAACCTGTGAATCCACTGCTTTTAACATTGCATGTCAATTGGAAATTGAAGTTCTGGAAGTACCTTATAAAGAGAGACTTCAATGTGGAATATGAAAGGAAACAGAATTAATCTCCAAAGGGCAGGTCTCACCATTTTGTTGGCTTGCCAGAATGGACCAAGATAATATACAGGTATGCTGAATGATGTACTGGGTGTTTGCCAATCCTTCAAGCCGAATTTTCTTACCTTTGGGAGAAAAAGTCTTTTGTGTATAGGGCTTTGTTCTTTTTAGGTTCCATAACCCTGTTTTATCTGTTATCTGTGCTTCAGCAGGAAGTATGCCTGTTAATTTCAGAATATGTACAATGATAACATTGTGAAGTGGTGGCACAAAGCAAGGGTAATTGAATTACCCTTTCAATGTGAAAATTTTGCATTTTTAAATCAAAATAATGGAATATTTTGAGTTTATCTAGGAAGATTCCATATGGTCAGTGTTATAATATTGAACTCCTACATGGTTCTTTATAATGTATCCAATGTATACTCCGGTGAAACATAGTAGGAGAGAACTGATTTGCCCTGTTTTAACTATGGGAAAACTCAGGTAAAGAGGTCAGGTGACTTGCCCAAGAGCTAAATAGCATAAACCCAAAGACTTTGGAACTTCTGACCTACCGTTATTGATCTGTGTGCTTACCTACTTGTACATTTTGATATTTTAATTATAGTACTAAGTATAGTGCTGAAATAGCACACATTTCATCCCTCAAGAGGGTAACTCCTCAGAGAAAGCCTAATGAGATTCACAGGGTTGGGCCCTCTGAATTATTATCCCTGAAATATATAAGTAAATCTAAGGCATGTTATGTCAGTACGAAAATGAATGAGAGCCAGATGCTCTTTCCAGGATTAACTCATGATACTCTGAGCATGAAAACTAAGCAAAATGTATTCTTCATCTATTTTCCTGAGTCCTCATCTCTATTTTTGTTCCCTCATACTCTTCCCTCTCAGTCTTCCCAAGGAACTTCAGATCCCCACTCTGGAACCTCTTCAATATTAAAGGCTCCATCCTGAGGTGTTTAACTCATAGATCTGAAATCCTATCAAAACAACTTCCATGTTTTGTTCTTTACTCCTTCTGCCATCAACACTATTCAATCTATTCCCTCAGGATACTGCTGTGTAGCAGGTGGACCAAACTGCTGAAAGTGTAAATGGGTTTTAACACCTATCAAATCACATCCCTCCTCCCATAGGCTTGTGTGTACATTAACAACCCCAGAGGTTACACCCCTCTGTTACAGATATCCAGACTGAATAGAACTTTTACTTCCCAGCTCCTTTCTCATCCTGGGTCCTTTCCATATGGTTTTCTCTATACAAAAGAGAACATTAAACCAAAGGCAGAGTGGGAATCTGCACATAGTTTACATTTGTGGGAAACCACACGCTCGATTGATTATATAACCTTCCTTATGAGTGTCTTTTCTCCCTGATTAGGTGATAAACTCCTGGTAGTAGTGCCTGCTGTTTTTATCACTGTCCTTATTATCATTCTTGTCATTTTTACAAACTGATGTGATTTTACCAATAATGAGATTATCAAAAATTTAATTTTTTCATTCACCTCTTTATATTTTCATTTCACATATACATTCATATAGATGTATATATTTGAACTACATTCAAGTTCAACTATAATTTATTCTTATTATTCTGAATGTTTTACTATAATATTTCAGATACATGTACGTGTTGTTAGGTAATGTATATGTCAATAGGAGTTGATCTGAAGTTTATTTCTTATATTCAATATTTTTAATGGCATACACAGAGCAAGTGGTCAGTTAAATACTAAATGCTATTTTGGAATGCATAACTAACTTTCAAGGTTAGAAGCTGGCCTTTCATTCTTTCCTAACATATTTATTGTCTGAATGTACCGGCCAGAGCACATCTGTTGGATGTAAACAGGGAGTTTCTGAGTTATTAGAAAATAGGAAAATAAGGTAGGAATGGTCAGAAGAGCAATGATTTACATTAGGAAATGTCAATCAGGCTGATCCTGGGTTTAGTAAATAGATAAAATTTTCAAACTAATGTTTGAGAAGACTGCTCTGATATATAAAGTTTGAAAATTCTCCTTTGATATACACAGTTTACAATTAGCTTCTTTCCCTTATCTTTTCAATAATTTATGAAGAAAACTACCCTCACAATAAAAACCATGAAGAATAATTATTTTCTTATTCCTTGGGAGCACTATTAATAAATACATTGGAACAACAGGTATAAACTAGGACAGTCTGGTGGAAACCAAGGCAAACGGTTACCTTTCCAGAGGTAATATGGATTTTTTTTTTTTTTTTTTTTTTTTTTTTGCGGTACACGGACCTCTCACTGTTGTGGACTCTCCCGTTGTGGAGCACAGGCTCCGGACGCGCAGGCTCAGCGGCCATGGCTCACGGGCCCAGCCGCTCCACGGCATGTGGGATCTTCCCGGACCGGGGCACGAACCTGTGCCCCCTGCATCGGCAGGAGGACTCTCAACCACTGTGCCACCAGGGAAGCCCTGTAATATGGATATTTTAACAGCACGCACACAGAGAAGGCAACCACTACCAACATTACCTACCATAATTTCATCAGAAATGTGTTCTGCCCTTTCAGTGTTGGTATTTAAACTTGTTAGTTATTAAAATGTCTTTATGTAAGTGTCCAACTCGGATAAGTTTATATCTATTAAAAAGCCTCTGAAAACATCACACTATCCTCAGTCTAACACATGAGAGACATTGTAACACAGTGGATAAAAGAATGAGCCTTGGTGTGAGAACTGGGTTTGAATGTTAGTTTCTCCCCTTACAGTTTTGGCCTATTAGACTCCATGAATGTCAATTCTCTCATCCATTAAATGGGGGTGATATTAATGGTACCTGACTCACAAAGTTGCCATGTGGATTAACTGAGATAAGGTAGAAAAAGTGCTTAGCAGAGTATCCAGTGTGGAATCAGTAGCACAACATGTTAATCCTGGGAGAGGCAACGGCCATTGGCTCTGAGTGTCCCTACTGGTTCTTACTGAGTGTATCCAGAATGCAAGGTTCTGACCATTCTTTACCCAGGCCTTTCATAGCAGTGTGTTTGTAATGAATAACCTTGAGGGAGGAAAGGAGTAAAGTTTCCCTTCAGGACACAAATCAGGCTTCTTACTGCTTGCTCTAAAATCAAGGTTCCTCCAAATGTTCCTCAGCTGCAATGCAAACCCAGCCTGTATTGGCAGCATTTATCCGGGCCCTCTGCATCCCCCACTAGAACTTCGGATCAAGGGGAACCAAAGCAAACATTCTGATGCCCTTGCCGCTTGCTGTGCTGTAATATTAAGTCTTTTGTCTCTGACCCAAGAGTCCTGAGTCTAGTACCAGTATCCTTGAAACAGTAACAAGCTAACTTATTAGCTTGTAAGGAGGGTAAAATCAAATCCTAGATTCAACAGTTTTGATGACAAGGATAGGATACTGAAAGACATATGGCTTTCTGGTAGGGGTGGGACAAAACCCCAAAGGATGGGTTCAGGGAAACGAAGGACCCCCTGGGCTGCCATCATAAGTGCTCTTGCCCAAGTCAAAGGCAAGGATTGGGCTGGGGTGCAGAGTTAGGGTCCCTCGTTGTATCTGTTAGTGATGCAGGTGGTGAGAGGTAAGGTTGAAACAAGCTGCCCAACAGATGCCCTACTGATTGCTCACTCTCCTCCAGGCAAGAGGAGGAAAGGATGTGACCATGACAATGGGGCAATAAGCTCCACAGCTCTGGCTGAAAGGCAAAGTGGCTGTAGTTGTGAAGCTGAGGAATCTTCAGAGCTGGAATAAATGGTGTCAGCAGTGGTGACTTTGCTATTTGACAAAGACCTTTGGTTGAACCAAAACCTGAAGTCTGTTTCATTGATCTGTAAATGAGATGATGCTTAAAACTTAAGGTAAATGCAAATCCGATCCTAACAGTGTAGAGCCAGCTACATTTGTGTATCTGCTGCAGCCCAACTTAGCTGGCAATGAGGACAGAGTGCAGGTGTGGGGGGACCTAAGATGTTGAGAGCTGTGAGGTTTGGAGCCACAGCAGTGTGGTCAGGGACAAAAAGGGCTCCTAGGCTCAGATGCTGGGAGGCATGCAGGGAAGGAAGCAGTGCTGCGCTTGGATTCCCTCTCTGGAGTGAGGGACACCAAGGGAGAACAAAAGTCTCTCTGCCACCTCACTATCTCCTGTGGGACAGCCTCCTCTGCTACCCGGTACATCACGAACACACCTTGCTGAGAGACAGTGTGGTCTCCTGGCAGCTCTTGCTGTGGCCCTTCACCTACACACTTGTTAACTTGTTGGTCTGTGTTCCCTTCGGGGAAAATTGTGCTTGAATTCAACTGATGGGTTGCGATGGGGCTTACAGTCACCACGGGCAGTTAAAGTGACATTGTGGGTACAGTGTTGGGCTAACTCAAGGTACTGATTTCTGTGGCTCCCACATCTGGATGTATAATGGCATGCCATGTTGGATACCTGTACTTCCCTGTCTCATAAGTGCCAGAGGAAGTTCTCCTGCTCAGGGACTGCTTCACTACTTTCTCCTCCAGGGTGCTCGAGCAGAAACAATAAAAAATTCCCAGGAGGAAAAAGAGAAATCACACTTTTAAAGATAAAGGAGGCAGGAGCACTCAGCAAGGTCATTTTCCAGTGAAACAGTGCCATCTGCCTGATAAGCCACCAAGTACAGCCCTTCTGAAATGGAGCTATTGGCCTGCCACTACTAAGCGCTTGTTGAAACTGAATGTCTTACTCATTGAGACCTTGTGACTTTCCAGCTTGACATCCCTATTTCTGGATGAGTCAACTTGAACTTGATGGCTAACAAGGTGGGCAGGACCTGATATGCCTCATTAGTCAAGTGGAAATGGCATATTCATTAGCACAGCTCGTCTGGCCTTAGTGTCATCTCGGTGTTACATGAAAAAGTAATTTTCTCCTTTGGGTAAAAATATCCCTCACTCCACAGCCTGAAGTAAAGCAGCAGGAAAAATGGGGCCCTAGATTCACAGAGGCTCCCCTAAATAACTGCGCCTGGTGCACTGATAATTCAGCCAAGTTGACACCTCATGGTGTCCATTGGGTTGTTGTTACTGTTCAGCTTTATGGATAGCTAAGTAACACCAAAAGCAGACAGGGTCAATCATCTTGGTGGGCAAACTCAAAGCAGTCCTCATAGCCTTGGTCAGTCCTCCCCTTGCTACAGTTTTATTGACTCCTGGTCTGTTATCAGTAGCCTACCCATCTGGTGTGCCTCTCAGAAGACCTCAGACTGGCACATTACTCCATAGGGCCATGGTAGTGGCCCATTTTCTGATGAGATCAAACGGAATCAAGCAGCTGATAAGCCCAATGCCACCCAGTCACTACCATCACTACCTGGACCCATCATCACACCAGACATGACAACACAGACACCATCATAGGCTGGGTAAACAGTAAAGGATTCTGCGTTTCAGGTACAGAAATTACAACTGTTTGTTAGACTTGTGATTCCTGCTAACATTGACCAATTTGTCTTGCAAGAAGGAAGCCACACTGCTTCGAGCATTGACCCTGTTTACTCCTGAAAAATTAAATGCATTGATCTTTGACCGCCTCTCAGAGCTACCATTGGTATCTTACCAGTTAAAACTTTTTCAGGTTTCCCATCTGATCCACCAACTCTGACCACATCACTGTGGACCTTGCAGTTAAACTGCACCATGTTTTCAGCTTTCCAGTCCATCTAGAGTTCAAAAATAGCATGCCTTTTCTCACAAACGCTAGTCCCAAATGGGCCGATTATTAAGGTATTTGATGGACATTCCATATTCCCTACCCTCTTCAAGCATCTAGTATTGGTGACTGTAAAGTCTTTCTTAAAAATCAACTCAAGACTATTTCTGACTCCTCTCTCTCTCACCATCTCCTGGTCTACATACCTTATAAGGCAGTTAGGTCAGTGAATTGCCACTATCTTCAGAAAAGTGTTCGTTTTTTGGCTGACTTCTAGGTATTGACCCAGAGGAAAAGAGTTGGGGTTATATAGACCTCTTTTGAAAGTCCAGGATTCCTCTTGACCATTTCTGGGCATGATGCTTCTTTCTCTCATTTGACTGCAAATAAACCCACCGTGTGTGCAGCATCCATCTGGCTCTCTGCGTCATCCACACAGGAATTGGAACAAAGGGAACCAACACATCATGCTGACGCTCATATGGCTTGCTGTGCTGTGAGTAATAAACTCCTTTGTCTCCAAAGCAGGAGTCTTGGGTCTACTACCAGAGTCCACAAAATAGCAACAGGTTAATTTAGTCATTGTAAGGAGGGAAAAATCAAATCCCGGACATAACAATTAGTGATGAATTTCAACTTTCTATTCTTGGGTCACTGGTCTAAAATCTAGGTGGTTGAAGCTTTCTCAGCACCGTTAAAAGAAGATTTGACTGTCTAAGCCTTACTCTCAGTGAGCAAGCATTAAATTCAATGAAAATTGCTCTTATTTGACATCTTATTTTCAAACATATATATGCTAACGATTGGGTGTTATGCACACTGAAAAAAATCATTTATGAAAGTCAGATCTCACCTCTTCTAAATTATAAATTTTATGATTGTGAAAATGAGTTGTTGAAGTTGGGGAAAGCTATTCTATTATTCACTAAAAATTAGTGAAAAAGAACAGCCAAGTAGTACATGCACACACCTTAAAATGCTTACATTAAAGCATGGAGAAGATTATAATAGAATGAGGATTTAGTAATTCATGGGATTTTAACTAGGTATATATTTGGTAAGAATTCTGCTTTTCCAAAGGAATTGCTCTTCTTACAGTTAAGATTGAGCAGTTACATGTGAGCCTTTGAAAGAAAATTAAACACCAGACAACTCAAGGCCTTGAAAAATGTCTAGAGCTCCCTCATTGCTGTTAAGGCTGTGTGGTCTCACTCACCTGCTGTTCACTACCCACTGGTCAATCAATTACAGTCAATCAGCAAAGAGAAGCAGTAACCAACAGGAGAGCTGACAGAGAGTTTAAACTGCCAGCCCATGAGCTGTCTATGAAAGGCACAGCCCTGAACAAATACATATTTTATTCCTATTTGGATTCTGTGGTTTATAATCTCCATCAAAAACATCACTTAAAGGGTTCAATTAGAGAGACAGATTTTGTTTTTACTGTGTTTTGAGAATACATAAGTGAAAAAAAAAAGTTTGATTCAGGTACATGGTTCAGCTCTATCTCCAAAATTTCCTGAGGACCTCTAAGCCAAGAGATGATAAAGGCTTGCCTCATTTCACTGAACAGTCAAAATCCTTTGCTCTGGTTCTGGGGTGAAATCTTTGTTTTCTTACTGATTTTCTCCAGCTCTGCCAGACATTAGTGAACTAGGAACTTGGTTTGGCACCCCATATTTGAGGTATAGAAAAGGGGACTTTTGAGCTCTGAATCAATAATCACAATGACCTGCTAATGAATGACAGCTTTAAGTTTTCAAATATGTGCTCAATAGATTCTGTAATACTTGCATATATAAATACATACATGCATTTACACACATACACACACACAAACACACTCCTTTCTTTTACTTCCATATTGTTTGATGAGTTTTTATTTGTAACTAAATATTAGGTTTTTATTCATTTTATTATATATCTGTTTTGAATTTCTAAGAAATATATTTCAAAGGCCACTATATTAATTCATTTCTTAATTTCTTAATTTATTTCTTCTTTTATGCAACACTAAGTACAAGCTACTATGCCAAGCTTAATGTGAAAAAAAGAATACATTAATTACTAGGATGCAGGATTTTATAAGCAAGAAAGAAAAATAATACGTTTATTATTTTGTTAAATAATACAAAAACAATACATCTCAGGTCAACGTCAGATGTATATATACTATAATGGCGATACCAACGAAAAATGTAAGGTTATTGTTTGACTTACTATTAAAACCCCGAAGAGGTGACAGCTATCTGGATCTTTATCAACATAGAATAGTTTTGCCTATTTTTGAATTTCATGTGAATAGAAAATCTGGCATCTTTCAATCAACATTTCGTCAATACTGCCTACTCTTATTTATTTTTTTAATTTCAGATAAACAACCAATGTATTTTTTAAATTGAGAAATTTAAAATTCACATGCCCTGAAATTCACCATTTTAAAGTATACAATTCAGTGGTTTTTGCAGGAGGCCTGTGTGTGTTGGGACATGTAACTTCCTGCTTCTGCAGAGATGCCGGGTCAGCAGAGGTGAGAGCTTAGGACCTTCCTCAGGTCTTTCCTGAACATGTGCCTAGCCCTGGACAAAATCACAGTCCTCTGCTCACACCTGGCCTTCTAGATTCCTAGAAATGTATCACAACTTTCCAAAGCTTCCAAAGAACATCACTTCTTTACTTTTCCTTTTAAGTCTTTTTGTTAGCCTATTGTTTGCCCCAATTGTAATCTACTGCATCAGGCATCTTTAATGTTCAACAATCGCCTCTGATAATTTTTAACAAGTGCCTATTTTCAGTAGGCAAGCTCCAAACAAGTAACAAAAAGCCATCCTTGTGAGTGGATTCTTCCAGGGAATCATCAGAAAAGTCAAATAATGACAATACTCTGGGAAGTGGTTTGGAAGAGCTCCATCCTCCTTGGGCTCCCCATAGTGGCCAGCGTGCTGGATTCACTATGATTGTGGCTGTTTGTTTGAGAGTCTACTGCACAAGTGGGGCAGAGGGCTAAGCATAGGGCAAGGTAAAATGCCACAAACTTAACTGTTTTTACAGAGATTCAGCCAGTCCCTTGGTTTGCTGAAAGCCCTTGTTTAATTTCCAGAGTTCTGAAAAAGTTGATTGTGACAATTTTGCCGTTTTTTAAATTGCTTTTATGGAGCAGATAATTTTCAGAAATTCTTACTCTACTATATTCCCTGACAACACTTCTACATTCAATTATTTTATTATTTTATACACTGTAATAATTTTAGTCTCTTTTACTGCAGAAATGCTTACCACCCACGAAATGGTTTTATGTCTTACTCATGGGTTGCATTCCGCAGATTTAAAAATCAAGATTCTAATTACCTAAGGGCATTTACATAGTTTTGGTATCAAAAAGCTTACGGTCTTGTAGAGCACAAAAATGAATGTAATAGCCACAGACAAGGCTGGCAAGAATGTACTAGGTGAAAGAGAAACAAAGTATGCAATTGTGTTGATATTACAGGAAAATGTAAGCTCTTAACCCAAATATTTGCCTCAGTTATTGTGAAGCAGTAAGCAAAAATAAATTTGACTCAAATTATCATATGAGCTACCTCAAACCTCTACTTCAATTTTTTATACATAGCTATTGTTATGGGCTGAACTGTGCTCCCCTCCCTCACCCCACATTTATATGTTGGAAGTCTTAACCCCCAATAATGGAGAATGTGACTATTTAGAGTTAGGGCCTTTAAAGAAGTAACTAAGGTAAAATGCAGTTACTGGATTGGGTGGGCCCTAATCCAATATGACTGGTGTGTTTATAAGGAGAGGAGATTTGGTCACAGATAAAACACAGACAGAGGAAAGACCCTGTGAAGACAGAGACAAGTTGGCCATCTGCCAGCCAAGGAGGGCAGCCTCAGAAGAAACCAGACCTGAGGACACCTTGATCTTGGATTTCTAGCCTCCAGAGCTGTGAAAGTAATTTTCGGTTGTTTAAGCCACCCAGTCTGTGATACTTTGTTATCACTGTCCTAACAAACTGATAGAGCTATGTGTGTATAGCTCATTTGCCCGTGCCCCCTTTTTCATTTATTTTCCCCATTTAATCAAAATAACATTATCTTTAATGAAGTACTATATATTTTGTGGGGTTTTTTTGTTGTTTTTTTTGCGGTACACGGGCCTCTCACTGTTGTGGCCTCTCCCATTGTGGAGCACAGGCTCCGGACGCACAGGCTCAGCAGCCATGGCTCACGGGCCCAGCCGCTCTGCGGCATGTGGGATCTTCCCGGACCGGGACACGAACCCGTGTCCCCTGCATCAGCAGGTGGACTCTCAACCACTGCACCACCAGGGAAGCCCTAATGAAGTAATATATATGAGAGGAATAAAGTCCTAACTACCCCCCTCCTCCCCCAAAACTATCTGGCACATGTTCTGGTGACAATTATTACAGTTTTAAAATGACTCTTTCACCTACCCATTTAAGTTTCCTTGTATATTTTTGAGTAATTAAAAAATCCTAAGTAAAATATTAACACAACAAGATCAGCTGAAAGAAACATGTCCTTCCGGCTCCTCTGTACCCTATCCTATGAGACAGCATCTACCACCTTATTTTCCTCTTAGGTTAGGCTACAAGTTTCACTCTGGAAGCACATTGTTGTAGAGGTGTGATCGTATTTTCTCTGCTTGATCAGGACTTTTAAGTTGCTGAACCTTAGTGCCTGCGATTCTAAGCTGAATTGGATATTTGAAAAGGGGATCATTTCCCTGGTTTGATCTGCTCAGGTGGTTTTAACCCTATTTGAGCAGTGAGGCTGCTCATTTGGGTCCAAACCATTGTGGAGAGAAGACCAGATAAGCAGAGGTTTACCCACTTTTTACTGCAACCTGCCAGTTTATTCCAACTGAGTGCTCAATAACTTCAAGGTTTTAAGGTCTATAAATCTCAACCACAGTATAAAGAACCACATCTTTGCACAATCATCACACCAGCCAAATATTATTGATGTTGAAATTGTTTTAAGCAGCATTATTTCAAAGAGGGAAACTTTTGAACATTATTTTCATTCTCTAGAACTCTCTCTTCAAATGTTTGTTTAGGATCTTTTTTTGGGAAGGACAAATTGTTTTCGTGTTGCATAAAGCTGATTTTTTTCCCTTTCATGTCATCTTGATTTATGGGATTTTTTTCTTCCTTAATAGCTCAGACAAATTATGTGCAGTGGATGTAAAAAGCTGGCAGTGTTTAAAAGGCATCATTTCCACATGTGTTCAGATAACTCTGGATGAACTACACGAAGAAATTGGAAACAAGCATGTCAGCAAACTATTAAGCTTTTATTAAACACTCTAAAACTTTATGTACTTATTTATAACATTTATATTGAGCATGTGTGAGCTGTTGGTCTAGAAACTGACATTTACTGTTGTGGTTAGCTATGACTCTATATACCAAAAGAGAGAAATGACTTGGTTTAAAGTATCTCTTATAGAAATAAATTTTGATTAAAAAATTAAGAAGTGATATGAATAAATCAGTAATAAATAAATTCCTCTCTAATACAGCTGGGACTTGGAGATGATTATTTTTATTATCATAGCAATAACTATAGGTAATGTAGATGGAATGGTGTTTCAAATGGTTTTGTCCTGAAATTGACAAAAAAGTAGAATTATGGTTTTTTTTTTTTGTTTTTTTTTTTTTTTTGTGGTACGCGGGCCTCCCTCTGCCGTGGCCTCTCCCATTGCGGGGCACAGGCTCCGGACGCGCAGGCCCAGCGGCCATGGCC
>NC_041221.1:86735576-86747085 GCF_002837175.3 Physeter macrocephalus | reverse complement strand
CTCCCATTGCGGAGCACAGGCTCCGGACGAGCAGGCCCAGCGGCCATGGCCCACGGGCCCAGCCGCTCCGCGGCATGTGGGATCCTCCCAGACCGGGGCGCGAACCCGGTTCCCCTGCACCGGCAGGTGGACGCGCAACCACTGCGCCACCAGGGAAGCCCTAGAATTATGGTTTTAATGAGTCATTAAGACTTGAAAAATAAAATGGTATATGGATATGCTATTATATGTAGGAGAGTTTCTATAAAACATTTCACATTCTTTTGTTTATTTTTAAATTTCACTTTTGTCAATGTTGCCCAGAGGATTGCATTCCCTTCTTAACCCTCTAGGCAATAAGGAATTCTTGACAGCTGCTTCTATTACATGTAAACTATCTCAGGAGGGGAAGTATGGTACTGCCATGCTGGCAAGCTTCACAGTGGCTGAACATCAAATTCTAAGGATTCACAGGCATCTGATTCATGTTCAGAAGCAATGAACTGAGTGGTAATCTGTGCCTTTTTCCCCTTTCTGAGCTGGGAATAGTTCAGCAGAGTTTTTAGCAGCCATGGGAAACCTGCCTTATATCATGGGTATGTTCTCAATCTATTTTGACCAGTTGTGCCTGTTTGGTAAAAATAAGATACATGAAAATACAAATTTGGAAAGAAAAAAAATTAGAAATTAGATATTTAAATCCTCAAATAGTATAGCATTAGGTTTCTTGAAATAATGAGCCCAAGTGAATTTAAAAAATGCAACTAGATTCAGTTTGAATTCAGTTCAATAGCGTACTGGGCATCGAGGAGGGTACCAAAGAACTGGCAGGCAGGGTTGAGGAGTTTTCACTCTAAGGCATGGGGCAAGGTAAGCCTAGCAATCATTGGATTGTCAGATAAAGAGTAAGATTGCACAGAGTAGATTCGTAAAGTCATTTTCATTCAGGAAGTCTCAGTTTATATATCGATTGTTTGATGAGACAGCTGCGCCAAACGATTTTGGGATTTCTTCAAGTTTTTGCATTTACAATTTACTGAATATATGTATTATAGATATCAAGAAAAGGAAAAAAAGTAGTAGTTAATTAAGAAAGTTTACTATTTGATTTTAAGATAGGAGAAGGGCTTAATTTAGGTTTGAAGGAATTGCAATATTTGGACCTCTGTTCAGAGAGAATATTTAGTTGGAGAAAATGAAAAGACAGAAATGATGCAACTTGCCTGTGGGGAGGGTTGAGTGTCGAGGAGATACTCGTGGTTGAACGGAGAAATAATGTGTTTCCAGATATCGGGGAGGCTTAAATGACAAGCTAAGGAACTTGGATTGATTCCTATAGGAAGCCAAGTCCTATGGCAGAAATTTTAGCAGAAAAGGAAGGCTGAAAAAAGAGGCATTTTGGAAAATTATCCAGAATTGGTCAACAAGGTTAAGTGAAGGACAGCAGAAGCATCGAGACCAGTTAGAAGGCTATGCAGACATGAGACTCTGAGGGACAAGATCCAAGTCTGGGGCAGTGGCAATGGGGAAACAATGCAAAAGACGCACCGAGATGCTATTAGAATATGGAACTTGTTGAAGACCTTTATTAATAATAATACTCCAACTCTGTTCAGGCTCCTTAAGGCTTTGAATGACCAGACATCTACATAATAGTTTCCTTTGTTCTATTTCCCCAGATAAGAGTTGTAGGTTCAAATCGAGCAAGGTTTTAAATTACAAACAGAACAAACTGACCATGGCTGTAAGGCAGGAGAGAAATTTACTGACGGGAGACTGCATAACCCAGAGTATTTCTAGGTAATCTAGAACCGGGTGAGTGATCTCCTAAGAAGGAAGAAGACATGGTAACTGAGACTATAGCTAAGGGAGCAACAGTCTTCCTTTTTTCTAAGACTGCTTTTTTCTCAGTCTCATACCCTCCACTGACAAGCTCATTTACTCTCCTGGCTTAGATGATTAAGTCTAGGAGTGGGGCTTGTTGCAAATGTGGTCAGTGTCCCTTTACCCTCAAGAGAGACAAAGGAAGGAGAGCAGCATGGGTTTCTACACAGGTCTGGGAATTGGATGTGATGAGCAAGTAGAAATCAAGTAAGGGGCCTCACATCTTCTCCAAGAGTCAGGGAGCTAAACGTTTTAGTGTCTCTTCCTCTGTCAGGAAGTTTGCAAAGATAATGAAAGTCTTTTTAGAATTTGTAGTTCCAGATTTGATGGGCCTTACACACAAGGCTTACATAAACTCCTGTGTTCCAGCTGGGAATGCCTAGGGACACCTGTGTGGCCAATAGCTTTCATGCGGAGAGTAAGAGGCACTTCCTTCATTCCCTTAGTAATAAAGACCTTTGCTACTGTATTTTTTTCCAGCTTTATTGAGGTATAATGGCCAATAGCTTTCATGGGGAGAGTAGGAGGAACTTCCTTCATTCCCTTAGTAATAAAAACCTTTGCTACTCTATTTTTTCCAGCTTTATTGAGGTATAACGGACAAATAAAATAGTATATATTTAAGGTGTACAACGTGATGTTTTGATATACACTATAAAAGGCTTACCACAATCAAGTTTATTAGCGTATCCATCACCTCACAGGTTACCATTTGTGTGTGTGTGCCTGTGTGTGTGTGTGTGTGTGGGTGTGTGTGTGTTGAGAACATTTAAGATCTACGCTTTTAGCAAATTTCAAATATACAATACAGTATTCTCAACTACAGTTACCATGTTGCACATTAGATCTCCAGAAGTATTCATCCAGCATAACTGAAACTTTGTACATTTTGACCAACACATCCTCCACCCTCCAGCCTGGGCAACCACCATTCAACTCTCTGCTTCTATAAGTTTGACTGTTTTGGATTCCTCATATAAGTGAGATCATGCAGTATTTGTCTTTCTGTGTTTGCCTTATTTACCTAACAGATGTCCTTCTGGTTCATCCATGTTGCCACAAATGATAAGATTTCCTTCTTTTTAAAGGATGAGTAATAGTCCTATCCCTCTTTCTCTCTCTCTCCCCCTACCTATTTGCCTATCTATCTCACATTTTATCAGTTCATCTATAAACAGACACATATTAATTCTATATGTTGGCAGTTGTGAATAATATTGCAGTGAATGTGAGAGTGTAGATATTTCTTTGAGATATGAATTTTATTTCCTTTGGATACATACCCAAAAGTGGGATTGCTGGATCATGTGGTAGGCATATCTTTAATTTTTTTGAGGAATCTCCATTCTGTTTTCTATAATGGCTATATATCAATTTACACCCCCACCATCTGGGCACACAGGTTCCCTTTTCTCCATATCCTTGACAACACTTGTTATCTCTTGTCTTTTTGACAATAACCATTCTAACAGGTGTAAGGTAATATCTCATGGTGGTTTTGATTTGCACAGCCCTGATGATGAGTGATGTTAAGCACCTTCTCATACAGCTGTTGGTCATTTGTATTTTGAGAAAAGTCTGTTTAGGTCCTTTGTCCATTTTAAAATCAGGTTGTTATTTTGCTATGGAGTTGAGTTCCTTATGTATTTTAAATACTACCCTCTTATCAGATATATGGTTTGGAAATACGTTCTTCCATTCTGTAGGTTGTCTCTTTACTCTGTTGATTGCTTCCTTTGATGTTCAGAGGCTTTTTAGTCTGATACAATCTCATTTCTCTATTTTTATTTTTGCTGCTTATGCTTTTGGAGGTCATATCCAAAAAATCATTGTTCAGACCAATGTCAAGAATCTTTTCCCCTATGTTTTCTAACAGTTGTACAGTGTCATGTCTTACATGTAAGTCTTTAATCTATTTTGAGTTTATTTTTGTATATAGTGTGAGATGAGCATCCAATTTCAGTCTCCTGCATGTGGATATCCACTTTTCCCAACACCACTTATTAAAGAGGTTGTCCTTTCCCCATTGTGTGTTCTTGACAGCTTTTTGAAGATCAACTGACCATACATGTGTGAACTTATTTCTGGCTCTCTATTCTGTTCCATTAGTCTATATGTCTATTTTTATGCCAGTAAGATACTGCTTTGATTACTAGAGCTTTGTAGTATATTTTGAGGCCAGATGGTGTGAGGCCTTCAGCTATATTTTTCTTGCTCAAGATTATTTTGGCTATTTGGAGTCTTTTGTGGTTTCATGTGAGTTTTAGGATTGTTTTTCTGTTTCTTTAAAAAATGCCATTGGAATTTTGTTAGGGATTGAATTAAATCTGTAAAATACTTTGGGTACTATGGACATTTTAACAATATTAATTCTTCCAATCTATGAACATGGAATATCTTTCCTTTTATTTGTATCTTCTTCAATTTCTTTCATCAATGTGTTATAATATTCAGTATACAGACCTATCACAGCTTTCATTAAATTTATTCCTAAATATTTTAATTTTTTGATGTTATTATAAATGGGACTGTTTTCTTTCCCAAATGACCATTGCTACTCTAAATCAATCAACCAATCAATCAAGTCCATGTCAATAACTTCCAATCTACATCCCTAGATAATGCCTCTCACCTTAGCCCCAGATCCAGACATCCTAAAACCTACCAGAAATTTTCCTAAATAATCTACAGGCATCTCCATGTTAATGTGTCCAAAACCAGGATTCATTGCCTAACCACCCTTCACCACCACCCCCACCGCTGCCACCACCCCCACACACACACACACACACACACACACACACACACACACATGCGTGCGCGTGCTCCTCTGCCTTCTCCTGTGGTTCCTATTTTAGTGAATAGCACCTGTCTCCACACAATTTTTCAAGACCACACTGGAGGCAGCATTCTTAACTGCTGCCTTCCCCCATCTACATTCAATCACCAAGCCCAGGGACTCTTCTTCCTTAATAAATATTTTTCCTTATTTGGAGCATTGCCAGTATGTGCCTAGATAATGGAATTGCCCCTTATCTGGGCACTCTGTCTTCCCTTTCTCCTCTCTGCAATTTGCTCTCTGAATTTCAAATATGATTTTCTCTCCTCTGCTTTAAATCATTCAAATTTTTTTCATTTTCCTAAGAATAAATTTAAACTTCTTTGCATGGATTAGGCAGACTTCTCTTCTGGCTCACTGTTGTACATCTCTGGCTTCGTCTCTCACTTATGCTCCCTTCATACTCTATGTTCTGGCTACTATGAGCTGGTGTGATCTCTCTTGTTTCAAGCCTTTTGTACAAATGGTCCTTTTTCCTAGATACCCTTCTCACTCTCATTGCCTGGTTAATTCTTACTTATTATTGTTTATTATTCTTACATATTCTTCATTCTTCATTATTTCATTATTCAAGGTAAATGTAACTTCTCCCAATAACTTACCCCTACCACTCCCCCATTTTCCCCCCAAATTTAAGCCAGATGACCCTAAAGGGTACTCTCCATAGCTTGCTGTACCCTGCCATTAAAGTACTTACCTCTGGAATATTCTTGCCTGTTGATTTGTCTGTATCACTTTTAAGCTCTAATCTTTTATAGATGCTAACCTATGAAACAGGAATGACGATATCTACTTTGCATGGTGGTTATAATGATTAAATGCTTGGTGCAGAACCTGAAATGTAGCAACTAGTTAATAAATGGTAGCTATTACTACTACCATCACTGCTACTGTGATTTGCTATTCTGTTCAGTTGAATATGGAGATTGCCCTGTCCCAGGAAATAGTGCAGGAGGATTTGGAAACAGAAGGTAGAGAATGAGGAATAAAGAAATTAACTGAAATAAATGGAAGGGGAGGCTATTGCTTCTTAGACACACTTCATTACCAGTTGCTAGAATTCAGTGCAGGAAAAAACCTTGCCTCCATTGGGCTGGATCATTTGGAGATGTTGGGCTTTCCAGCCCAGCCTGATATGGATGTCTCACTCTCGTGTTACTGTCTGTCCCCACTCTGTTTAGAAACAAATCACTTCACATTATCTGGCTTTCTAACCTTGTCACAGGGAATGATGGATGTAAGATAGAAACAACCCACATACAATCACAAAGAGCAAGGCTGAGGATAACACTAGAGCAAGTAATTAAAAACAATACTGCTCCCTTGGAAACCATCCGTGCCTCCTGCCACACTGGCCTCTTTATCTTGGCGCTGTCGGCTTTCTGGCTCTTCTTTCTGCCAGCTCACTTTGGCTGGCATTGGCATACTGTGCATCTGGCAGTCTTTGTCCCCATTACTGAGCTCCTCTTCAGAGCTGCCAGGTTTTGGTCAAAGGCTGCAGGGGGCACTTTGAAGCCCTTCCAGACATTTGGGTTTTCAGTTGGGAAGTTGGCTTGTTATGATGTACACTTAATCTACTTTTTTTTCCCTTGACCTTATGTATCCTAGTTAATTTTTAATTTTATTTCGGAAGAGGGATACAAACACAAACATTTTTTGACCTGAGAAGGGGTCCCAACTCTGCATTTGTTCCTATGTCACACACTGATGTATATCAGTGACATTCCTTCCTCCAAAAGGAATAAGGTGGCCATATGTAAAATAGGTACGATTTTAGCTAGAGATACTTCCTGAAACATTTAGGCAAAGATGATTAAAGCCAAATAGCAAAAATATCCTGTTGTACACGGAGTAGGATCCTATTTGCAGGCTGGTTTACAAATGTTGTTTTAATGTTCTTTTCCACAGTTGTTTGGAAAACAAGCCAGTAACTATTCTCTCTATATAACACAGTATGCCTGATTCTCCACTGCTGTCTTAGTCCCAAATATCAACCCTTTAGGACTGACAAAGGGAGAATCTGACTCAGGCAGAAAATTGAACTGGTAATCGCTATAGCACACAGCTAACTCCTTCGGTTTTGTAGATTCTCCCTCGAGTCTGGGAACCCAGTGCACAATGTGGTTCTCCAGAAGCAGCAGAGCTTAGAGGACAACTGGATGTCAGTGTTGCCAAGCCCTCTCCCCACCACACCCAACCAATGACACAACACTACACATCTTGCACTTAGCATTCTCTTCTTCTACTCCCAAACTAAAGCCCCTTTTTTTCCCACTTGTGTGTGTCAACCTATTGGTCAATGAATTGCCTCCACTCTCCTTAGAAATGTTATCTGGTCAATTCTTAAAATACTTCAGGTGGGCTTTTCTATGAGCCTGTTTTAGACAGGTTTTCTATGAGCCGAAGCAGTTTTCAAGTACCCAACTTCCTCACGAATCACAGATCAAATCTGGGGAGAATTTCCAGTCTTATTCCTTTCACGTTTACAGTAGATTATACCTGATTGTCACAACATGGGGGATGATTTGTACACAACTGAGACACTTTGGAAAGCTGTTATAGGTTGTTGTTTTTCTTTTTAACTGTACCAATATAAAAGGACACTTTTAACAAATGACTTTTATCAATGATATTCTCTCTGTTACTGCAGTACCCTGCATACTTCTCTGTATTTCATTATTTTTTTTGTTTTATAATTTTTTGGTGTAAATAGAATTGTAAACTCCTTGTGAATAGTGACTTTCTTTTTTCATTTTTATTTCTATAATGCCTGGCACATAGTAGGTACATAATGAATTCTTGTAAAATGAATGATGAAAACCAGAACAGCACAAAGCCCCAAATAAGACCCAAATGACATGACACTAAAAGCCCTCCTAAATCAAAACAAAATCAAGTCACCCATAGTTCTATGTACTTCACTGTGCAAATGTTACTGTGTAGTCTATCTGTTTTAAGAATGACTATAATATCATTTCCTGTTTTTCAAAATATTTTCTCATTATTTACAAGATGCAGCCCTAAACTTCACAGCACACTGTGAGTTATCTTTGTTTAATCTTCTGGCAACTTATTTATGATTCCTCTTTTGAGGAACAATTGCTATTAGTTCTAAACTGGAGAAGAGATGAATAAACTGTCTGAAGTATAAAACTATTGATAGATGACTACCTCTAAGATTGATTGTGGTGGGGAAAAAAAGCTTAAATTTATAGGAAAATGACTTAATCGTACTCTTTTACACAGTTTGGCAGTCTGACAAATGGCATCATTATAGCACAGTGTTGCATTAAGCTCCATTCACCCTTCAGAGCTGGCTGAGAGCCAGCTCCATGAAAATGGAGCTCCAGAAAATGGGCTCCATGCAAGAAATGCCCAGAAGAGTTTAATCGTAAGAACTGCATCTGACCCAGGCAGAAATCTCTTTAACAGTAATTGGCATAGTTGGGACTGGAGTAGCAGATGTTGCTTTGCAGTTTGAGGAATCAACTCTAAAATTTGTTGAAAACATGAACCTTATTGCAACGGCTGGACTTTCAGTACCTGGCCAATTCAAATAGAATCTGAAAGCTCTGGTCCTCTTTTACATCAGCCCATAGACCTCTAACAAGACAGGATTCTGTGGGAATGTGTTGCTCTTGGCCTTCAGGGCTCGCAAACAAAATGAAATTGACAAAGCTTATTTCTATTTAAATGTGGGTAGGGCATGAAAATGTAGCTGGATTCTCTCACCATCATCTCTAAATGAATAAAAACTGAGTTCAACATGATGCAATATAGAGATAACCCTAAAGACTGTCAAAAAACTGTTAGAATAAGTGAATTCAGTAAAGTTGCAGGACACAGAATCATTATACAGAAATCTGTGACATTTCTATGCACTAAGAACAAACTATCATAAAGGGAAATTAGGAAAACAATGCCACTTACAAGTGCAACAAAAAAGAATAAAATACCTAGGAATAAATTTAACCAAGGTGAAAGACACTGAAAACTATAAGACACTGATGAAGAAATCGAAGAAAACAAAGAGAAAGATACCATATTCATAGATTGGAAGAATCAATATTGTTAAAATGTACTAACAAAAGCAATCTACAGATTCAGTGAAATCCCTATCAAAATACCAATGGCATATTTCACAGAACTAAAACAAATAATTCTAAAATTTGTATGGAACCACGAAAGATCCTGAATAGCTGAGGCAATCTTGAGAAAGAAGAGCAAGGCTGGAGGTATCATGTACTGGCACAAAAAAAGATATGCAGATCAATGGAACAGAACTGAAATCCCAGAAATTAACACACACTTATATGGACAATTAATTTACAATAAAAGAGCAAAGAACACACAGTAGAGAAAAGAGTCTCTTCAATAAATGATGTTTGCAGAACTGAACAGTCGCATGCAAAAGAATGAAACTAGACCACTATCTTACACAATACCCCAAAATTAACTCAAAATTGATTTAATACTTGATTGTAAGACCTGAAACCATAAAATTCCTAGAAGAAAACATAGGTAGTAACCACACAGATATTGGTTTTAGCAATGTTTTTGTGGATCTGACTACAAAGGTAAGGGAACCAAAACCAAAAATAAACATAGGATTGCATCAAATGAAAAAGCTGCTGCACAGCAAAGGAAACCATGATTGAACCGAAAAGGCAGGGGAGGAGCTTCAAGATGGTGGAAGAGTGAGATGTGGAGATCACCTTCCTCCCCACAAATACATCAGAAATACATCTACATGTGGAACAGCTCCTACAGAACACCTACTGAATGCTGGCAGAAGACCTAAGACCTCCCAAAAGGCAAGAAACTCCCCACGTACCTGGTAGGGCAAAAGAAATAACAGAGACAAAGAATAGGGACGGGATCTGCACCAATGGGAGGGAGCTGTGAAGGAGGAAAGGTTTCCACACACTAGGAAGCCCCTTCGCGGGCAGAGACTGCAGATGGCGGAGGGGGGAAGCTTCAGATCCACGCAGGAGAGCACAGCAACAGGGGTGCGGAAGGCAAAATGGAGAGATTCCCGCACAGAAGATCGGTGCTGACCAGCACTCACCAGCCCGAGAGGCTTGTCTGCTCACCCACCGGGGCGGGCGAGGGCTGGGAGCTGAGGCTCGGGCTTTGGAGGTCAGATCCCAGGCAGAGGACTGGGGTTGGCGGCGTGAACACAGCCTGAAGGGGGCTAGTTTGCCACGGCTAGCTGGGAGGGAGTCCGGTAAAGGGTCTGGAACTGCCGAAGAGGCAAGAGACTTTTTCTTGCCTCTTTGTTTCCTGGTGCACGAGGAGAGGGATTTAAGAGCACCGCTTAAAGGAGCTCCAGAGATGGGCGTGAGCCGCAGCTATCAGGGTGGACCCGAGAGATGGGCATGAGACGCTAAGGCTGCTGCTGCAGCCACCAAGAAGCCTGTGTGCAAGCACAGGTCACTCTCCACACCTCCCCTCCCGGGAGCCTGTGCAGCCCGCCACTGCCAGGGTCCCGAGATCCAGGGACAACTTCCCGGGAGAACACACGGTGCACCTCAGGCTGGTGCAATGTCAGGTTGGCCTCTGCCGCCACAGGCTTGCCCCGCATTCGTACCCCTCCCTCCCCCCGGCCTGAGTGAGCCAGAGCCCGGAATCAGCTGCTCCTTTAACCACATCCTGTCTGAGCAAAGAATAGATGCCCTCAGGTGACCTAAATGCAGAGGCGGGGCCAAATCCAAAGCTGAAACCCGGGAGCTGTGCGAACAAAGAAGAGAAAGGGAAATCTCTCCCAGCAGGCTCAGGAGCAGCGGATTAAATCTCCACAATAACTTGATGTACCCTACATCTGTGGAATACATGAATAGACAATGAATCATCCCAAATTGAGGAGGTGGACTTTGGGAACAATGATATATATATATTTTTTCCCTTTTTCTTTTTTTATGAGTGTGTATACCTATGCTTCTGTGTGTGATTTTGTCTGTATAGCTTTGCTTTTACCATTTGTCCTAGGGTTCTGTCTGTCCATTTTTTTGGTTTTTTGTTTTTTTAGTATAGTTTCAGTGTTTGTTATGATTGGTGGATTTGTTTTTTGTTTTTTTTTTTTTTGTGGTACGCGGGCCTCTCACCTCTGCGGTCTCTCCCGTTGCGGAGCACAGGGTCCGGACGCACAGGCTCAGTGGCCATGGCTCACGGGCCCAGCCGCTCCGCGGCACACGGGATCCTCCCGGACCGGGGCATGGACCCATGTCCCCTGCATCGGCAGGCGGACCCCCCACCCCTGCGCCACCAGGGAAGCCCCTGGTTTGGTTTTTCTCTCTCTTTTTTTTTTTTAATTACCTAAAAAAATTTTAATAGTTATTTTTTGTTTTTTATTTTAATAACGTTTAATTTTATTTTACTTTATCTTTTTCTTTCTTCCTTTTTTTCTCCATTTTATTCTGAGCCATGTGATGACAGGCTCTTGGTGCTCCAGCCAGGCATCAGGGCTGTGCCTCTGAGGTGGGAGAGCCAACTTCAGGACATTGGTCCACCAGAGACCTCCCAGCTGGATGTAATAGCAAATGGCAAAAATCTCCCAGAGATCTCCATCTCAACGCTAAGACCCAGCTCCACTAAACAACCAGCAAGCTACAGTGCTGGACACCCTATGCCAAACAACTAGCAGGACAGGAACACAATCCCACCCATTAGCAGAGAGGCTGCCTAAAATCATAATAAGGCCACAGATACCCCAAAACACACCACCAGATGTGGACCTGCCCACCAGAAAGACAAGATCCAGCCTCATCCACCAGAACACAGGCAGCAGTCCCCTCCACCAGGAAGCAT
>NC_041221.1:86734259-86735495 GCF_002837175.3 Physeter macrocephalus | reverse complement strand
GCAGTCTACCTGAAAAAGAATTCAGAATAATGATAGTAAAAATGTTACAAAATCTTGGAAATAGAATGGAGAAAATACAAGAAACGTTTAACAAGGACCTAGAAGAACTAAAGAGCAACCAAACAATCATGAACAGCACAATAAACGAAATTAGAAATTCTCTAGAAGGGATCAATAGCAGAATAACTGAGGCAGAAGAACACATAAGTGACCTGGAAGATAAAATAGTGGAAATAACTACTGCAGAGCAGAAGAAAGAAAACAAGAAGCAAAAGAGCTCAGGACAGTCTCAGAGATCTCTGGGACAATATTAAACGCATCAACATTCAAATTATATGGGTCCCAGAAGAGAAGAGTAAAAGAAAGGGACTGAGAAAATATTTGAAGAGATTATAGTTGAAAACTTGCCTAATATGGGAAAAGAAATAGTTAATCAAATCCAGGAAGCACACAGAGTCCCATACAGGATAAATCTAAGGAGAAACACACAAAGACATATATTAATCAAACTATTAAAAATTAAATGTAAAGAACAAATATTAAAAGCAGAAAGGAAAAAAACAACAAATAACATACAAGGGAATCCCCATAAAGTTAACAGCTGATCTTTCAGCAGAAACTCTGCAAGCCAGAAGGGAGTGGCAGGACATATTTAACATGATGAAAGGGAAAAATCTACAACCAAGATTACTCTACCCAGTAAGGATCTCATTCAGATTTGATGGAGAAATTAAAACCTTTACAGACAAGTAAAAGCTAAGAGAATTCAGCACAACCAAACCAGTTTACAACAAATGCTAAAGGAACTTCTCTAGGCAGGAAACACAAGAGAAGGAAAAAAGCTGCAATAATAAACCCAAAACAATTAAGAAAATGAAAATAGGAACATATATATCAATAATTGCCTTAAATGTAAATGGATTAAATGCTCCAACCCAAAAACTTAGACTGGCTGAATGGATACAAAAACAAGACCCGTATATATGCTGTCTACAAGAGACCCACTTCAGACCTAGGGACACATACAGACTGAAAGTGAGGGAATGGAAAAAGGTATTCCATGCAAATGGAAATCAAAACAAAGCTGGAGTAGCAATTCGCATATCAGACAAAATAGACTTTAAAACAAAGACTATTACAAGAGACAAAGAAGGACACAACATAATAATCAAGGGATCAATCCAAGAAGAAGATGTAACAATTGTAAATATTTATGCACCCAACATAGGAGCACCT